>NC_056734.1:763874177-763919177 GCF_019279795.1 Protopterus annectens | reverse complement strand
GAAGTTATGAGGCAATGAAATTCGTCCTGAGGTCAGATCAACTGGCACCTTTCCGTTCCCAATTTCCAGCAATTGATGTGAGAATATCTCAGCTGATCAATCGTTTTGCAGCTGGACACGCATATTTGTAGTTCATTTTAACATCTTTATGTGTCGCCACAAAGTAGAGTATTTCAGGCAAGCATTTATTTTGTCTGCTGGTGTTGATCGAGGAGAACGAAGCAGATCTGAAGCTGCAGAACATGATCGCCGTGCTCGCAACCATGCATCCTCAAGTCTGGCTGTACATCGCTCTGCTGCTTCCTCGGCACGTATTTGAGCCATTCTTTGTCTGTTTTGCTCGTTCGCTGATGCCCGTTCTTCCTCAGTTTGATTTGCAATTACTCGTCACACTGCTTCCGCTCCGCGAGTATGACAACCTAAGTTTGATCTTCTGCAAGGCATTATTTGGATGAACTAAAGCAGATCGATTGCACTGAAAAAGAAGTAAGAAAGTTATAACAAAAACATATAAAATTGCATATTTGTATACAAATATATAGAATCCATAGTAGGTATATAAAAACACGCGCGTATTCGAATGCAACGTGTGACATCTATATAATAGTAGGTAT
Organism: Protopterus annectens; assembly: GCF_019279795.1. Lineage (NCBI taxonomy): Eukaryota > Metazoa > Chordata > Ceratodontiformes > Protopteridae > Protopterus > Protopterus annectens. Next base: position 763,918,563 of record NC_056734.1, on the reverse strand, counting down.
ATAAAAACATGCGCGTATTCGAATGCAACATTGTGTGAAAATTTCAAAGCAATCGGTGAAGAACTTTTGGAGATTTAAGATTTTGAACAAACGAACATTTACATTTTTATTTATAGATATATATATATATATATATATATATATATATAGAGAGAGAGAGAGAGTGAGCAACATTAGAGAGAGAGAGAGAGAGTGAGCAACAAAAATGACCACTGAAGTACAATCTTGTAGGAAACGTGTATAGAAAGCAAAAATAACTGGTACTGCCACCACAGTCAGGAACATGCAGAGAAATTTTCACACACTATGATTCAGATCATGTGCTGAAATGTAAAACTTTAATGTAATTTAAAATACAATTAAAATAATATTAAGAAGATAAGCACTTTTGGATCTCATACGGATCCTTCTTCAGATCTAAAATCACCAATGCTGATGTCACTCTTAAAGGCTAAAGTAACCAATCAAGGGTTTCTCTTCAGCCTAGGCCCCTTTAATGCTGGTTTTAATGGGAAGTTCAAATTCAAGCCCATTGATTTATGGGCTTATAAGGAGCCAAGCCAAACCATTTCAGCTATTTCCATTTTATTATTTATGTCACCACCACGCACATCTTCCTTAACTACTTGTAGTGCTCTAAAGTAAAACCTCATGTCTTACTCTAAAGTAGAACCTCATGTCCCAGGTTTTCATGTAAGTGTTTGGCCAACGGATTCTTGAGGTCTTATGTCTTGGGATAAAAGTTTTATTTTAAAGCAGTACTGATACACGTGGTACTGCTGTATAAAAGTTATATGTATTTCTTTTGAATGGGTACAACTATTACTGTGCAAAGAGACATTTTTCACAACAGCATGTATACTCATCCTGATGCACTCTTAGGTGCTCTAGTCTGCTCCTCTGCATCTCACTATTCCTTTTAATCTCTGCAGGGCTAGAGGCAAAAAATGGGTATAATCATTAATTTTATGGTGGCATGCATTATTTGTTAAGCCAAAGATGGCATATTTACAATAGTGAGGTGGTGATGGAACCCTAACATCAGCCTTCTATTAGCAAAGGAGCATAGGCTTGTATCAATTCTTGTCACTGTAATGGTGACAGCACATTTACCCTGTGCATGGGCTTCAAGTATTACAGGTGACAGCCTTGTCTAAATTATTCCAGGTATCAGCCTTATACTGTGACCCGGTATAGCTCTCCTGCAGGAACCTCCAGTTGTAATGCTCATAGAAACAATATTCTTGGTTCTACCCCTGGTCTGTCTGATTGTGTGGATTTTTGATGGGTGTCATGAGCCAGGGTTCTAGGGCATGTCTAGCATCACCTACAAGATGCCTCAGTAGGAATTCATCCTCATAAACCATTGATAAATATCATATGTGTGAGTTGTGAAAACTACCTGAGTGGCCTACACACATATTGTAGATGATATCCTGTGCTTTACAAACCATCTTGTAGTTGAAGAAGTCATTCCCTTTGCTGTTTACTTACTTCCATCCCACTTCACCAGGTGGGGCCTTTATTTCGATGTGGGTATAGTCGGTGGTCTCCAGTACCTCATGGAAATGGCTTATATCATAGAAATCCCTCATGGTATTGACAGTCTCTCCTCTGGGAACCACATATGCTCCCTCACATACTGAAACATAGCATAGAGGAACTGATAGAATATTCTCAAGGAAGATCTCTGAGAAACCCACACAAGTGTGTCACAAGTAGGTTGCTGTGAGGTCCCTGCAGCTAATACATGTAAAGCCGCACATGTTTGTATCCACTGCTATTAGCCCACTATGTTGGTGTCATAGATGGCATTGCACCTCTGTGGGCAGCACTGTGCACCATTGGGCAAAGCAGCTGCAATGAGTGCCTCCTGTAGATACACAGATACAGTGGCTGTGACAACCCAAGCATATGTATAACATCTGAACACAGGCATATAGCCAAGTTCAAATCCAAGCAGAGTACAGCAACACTGCAAGGAATTAAAACAGTTCTGAATCATTCCACCATCTTGTTTTGCCTCAAATTTATACACAGCTCTTCATTATTCAGTCAGTAGCATATATGACCAAACACATTATTTGACCTAGCCATGTCATATAGCTTGGTTTTCTGAATCTCGCCCACCAACAAACAGCAGTTCCTCACACAAACGTGCGTAACGTAAGCTGCAAAGTTTTCTGAATCCAGCCTTTATTCTGTGACATGTTTTTTATTAAATTATGGGATGTAAGTCATTCAAGTGTGAGAAAGTTTTATTAGACAGCCATGTCTTGCATAAATAACAGCATACTAAGAGGTTCTCTTGTTTGATTCTCGGCTGGAGCACCTTCTGTGTAGAGTCTGCATGTCCTCCCCATGGTTGAGTGGCATTCAAAAGATATGCATGAATGGGCATGCCTTCGTTGAAGGTTGGGCGTCAGGCCGGCACCTTGGCACTGTAAAAATCTACTGCCAATCATTAGCGGACCAGAGTTCCACTGTGGTGACCCCTAACCATGAAAACCCGAAAGAAGAAAAACAACAACATGTGCTGATGTTAGTCTGGTTTGTGTAAAAAAAATCTGCCAGTTTTGTTATTTGCAAGAAAACAAGATGATATTCCTTTTATAACTTTATATTGAAAAAAATGCCAGTTTTGTTATTTGTAAGAAAACAAGAAAATATTCCTTTTATAAATTAATATTGAAAAAAAAAACAATACATGTTTTTGAAGCCATCATTGTTCAGTCTGTTTTAATAATATACAGCTGTGATAGTAAGATAATATAAATATCAAATCTACTGCTATAAAACTCAAGTGGAACTTCTTTCTAATATACACAAACTTCTAAAACTGAATAACATAAGAAATGTTATACGTATATAGATAGATGAATAGATATATTGCACTACTTTAATACAGTTGTGCAGGAACACAGGAAGGATGGCGAAAATTGATCACCTGCCCTAGGCCTAAACTTTTAGGGGATATCAAAACTTAAAAAAAAAATAAAGCTTGAAAATGTACAAGCTGTCATTAAGCAATTGCAATTGTGAGGTCTTAGAGAAAAGTATGTTTCAATTTTCTATTTTTTTATTTTTTATTAATTGCATGTGCGTGCCTTTTGTGGAAGTTTGGGCGCTGGGCTGGCAACTCAACACCGTAAAACTCCACTGCCAATCATGAGCGGACAGGTGATCCACTGCGGTGACCCCTAACTGGGAAAAGCCGAAAGAAGAAGAAGGATTGCAATGGTTTGCATGGTGTGTTACTCTAATCAATACCACTGTAGGTGGCACTGCACAGTATTATGTTAGCACTTTTCATTGACCGCCTTGTTTTTTTTTTTTTTGACTTAGCTTGTGAGCTTTCCTTTCTCCTTTTGTCTGGAATGTAGTTGTTCTTCTTAGCTCTGGTTGACCTGTTTTTTACTGGATTTGTCTCCATTCTACAGCCATTTTAAACATCAGGGAAATGTGTTTTAATTATTTAAATTGTCATTTAACTTTAAGATAACACTTTTTTCTGATTATAGAGCATATTGATAATTGAACCCAACATAGTTTAGCAGTGTTTGGGGACCATTTTGGAATATTGCTGTGATTATCTTGTGAGAAAGTGTAATTTACTGTTGTCCTGGGAGTTCAAATGAATACTGGCTTAGTAGAAGATTATGTTCTAATTGATTGTTTCAGTTTTTTGTTTTTCTGTTAATTGCATTGGTTTATGTGCCTTATAATTTGAAGTTTCTTCCCTTTAAGCGATCCTGCACAATAACTGAATATCAATTTTCAGTGGTCACTCTTACAGTAATTGGTCAAAATAATTGCATGTTTGGCCATTGGTTAAAATGCTTGTAGAGCATTTCAGCATAGCTTTATTGATGAAAGCTGTGCATGGTTGTATAAGTCTGCTATCAGTACCTAGTCAGGCATTTCGTTACTTCCGTACTGCCTGTAGCTGGAGTACATTTGTGCTGACCAACTACTAACGGCACTCTGTGTAATTCTTCCAACTGAACATTGCCTCAATATTGCTGTAGCAGTTGCTGTATCTACTGTGTTGTTGTCATTTAATGTGTGCGTTACTGAGATAAACCAGACTTAACTGCTGAGAATTAGTTCCATATTCACTTAGCTTAGTTCTCCTTCTTCACCTTACACCTAGCTGGGCTGCAAATGGTAAATCTTCAGAATTTAGACCAAAATAAATAACTAAATCCAAGACTCATATTGACAAAACACCTGCCTGTATTCCTTATAACATTTGGTTTTCACAGGCAGTGTAAGAACTACCATATGCCTGCAGATAATCAATGTTTACTTGACATCCCTCTCACCCAATAAGATGCCCTATGAAAACCCTATACTGCCATCCACATCTCATCACAACCACAGTAAACTGAGAGTCTGTGGATAAAAAAAATCATTACTGAAGCCTCCTAGGACTGAGAAGACTAGGTCTTAACAGATATACATAGTGCCACATTAGCACCATGGTTACGCATAGTAAAGAGTCAGAAGGAGGTAGACCACAAACTAATACCTGTCTAATATTACGTGAGTAAAAACAGCAATGTCTTAGTAATTGGTGAACCTATAGTCAGCTACACTGTCACACAAGACTGGAAAAAGACAAGTACACAGTTAGTTGACTTTCTGGTGCAGGAACTGTGACATCACAAGGGCTGTAAAATCCCTTTCACTGGACAAATCTGATTACAATCTAGTGATCTTCCATTTGGATATAAACAACCCTGAGGGACATGCAGAGGCACAAATTGAATTGCTCTGTGCATGTGTCCAATATAAACAAGACACTGGTTCTGAGTGGAATCCTTTTTTCACCTAGAATGATACCTACATACCAATAAAAGATGATTGGCTTCAATAACAGGCTTAGTAGATGGTATCATTCAGGTGGGGGGGGGTCAAATATGTCTCAGCATGGAATAAGATTATGAGATTATTGACAGTCAAGCATGCTTTACCACGGATGGCCTGCACCTTTCATTCCAAGACTTCTATTTACTGGGAAAAGCCCTCAATACCTCCATAGTACTTTTGTTTTTAGATAGAGCCAGGCTAATGGATATCCCAATGAAGCAGATATCAATGTAGCCATTTTCTGCACTAATTCGGACCATATCAATGTGGCTGTCCTTAACATCAGACTTTTTAACAATAAATTTGCTGATCTTGAGGATCTTCTGCTACTTTGACACATTTATTTATTTACTTAAACATTTGTTAACAGGGTAAGTGCACTGGCAAAACCTGGGCTAGCACACATTCACACACACATTCAAGAAAACATTTGTCATCATAAGCACTTAAAATTAAACTACAGACAATTGGCAGATATGGCACACAAAGTAACACATATTATGAGTTATGTGTAATATTCAAAAGTGGTTTGTGTGGTTACAGAGATTTGGTTTCAATGTAAATATAACACTCCCTCTATACTTGGATTTTGTAGCTACCATGCATTCAAGCCTGATGGGCACTGCAGTGACTCCATCCTCCTTGATCTCCTTTATTTTCACAAGTCAAGTTGTTCCATTGTAGTCTACGCCTTGCATTGTCCAACATTAGCGACTCCATCCTCCTTGATCTCCTTTATTTTCACAAGTCAAGTTGTTCCATTGTAGTCTATGCCTTGCATTGTCCAACATTAGCGACTCCATCCTCCTTGATCTCCTTTATTTTCACAAGTCAAGTTGTTCCATTGTAGTCTATGCCTTGCATTGTCCAGCATTAGCGACTCCATCCTCCTTGATCTCCTTTACTTTCACAAGTCAAGTTGTTCCATTGTAGTCTATGCCTTGCATTGTCTAACATTAGCGACTCCATCCTCCTTGATCTCCTTTACTTTCACAAGTCAAGTTGTTCCATTGTAGTCTATGCCTTGCATTGTCCAGCATTAGCGACTCCATCCTCCTTGATCTCCTTTATTTTCACAAGTCAAGTTTTTCAAAAATTACCAGAACTAGGAACCTAAATCTCCACCAGAAAATAAGTAAAAAATACCGGAGAATTTAATTTATTATTTAAGACATATCACACCTGCGGAACAAACTTCCCATACAAGCTAAACATAGTGAAACTCCAGCATCCTTCAGACTAAACCTAAATGACTGGATGGACACATGTAAAATTACTCTGGGGCTGACCTGCTTTGTCCTTCTTGAAAAGGAGGCTACAGCATGAGGGTGGGTATTGGCACAGTGAAAATTGTCTTGTGACTAATTTGCCTTGTATTTCCCATCATCCTGTTATTTTATTGATGGTATTACGTAGGATCTTAAGTCACTGCTGCGACTCAGACTTTATGCTAACACCTTGAAATAAGTGGTACCTTTTTGAAGAAAAGCTGTCCTAAAGTATTGTTTCATATGTTGATAGAACTAGCTATTGAAATACAGACAGGATTAACTAATGTTTTAGTATAGTATTATTAGAGATAGATATAACAAGGGAAATCTACAGAATAAATGCAAGTTTAAGATTATAATAATTGTTTATTTGTGGATTGTTTTAATGGTCTGAATATGTGATACAGAAGCTTTCTTTCTAAGGCAGTAATTAAGCAGCTATTGAGCTACTGGAAAGTTAATGACAGATACACTTTTTAAAGAATTATGATAATGAAATATCAGGAACTTGGTTCTAGGATTTTTATATAAACTAGTATTAAGACCATTAAAGAGAAATAGGAAAAAACATTATTAGTTTATTAATGACGGAGAAAAGTAGATACTAGTATAATAATAGAAAGTGTGGTGAAGGAGGAGCCATTTAGGAATAAAAGACAACGTTGATGGTAGAGTAACCAAAATAGTTAAGGCTCAGCATAAACTGAAATAATATTCTGGATACTCGATACAGAAAGACAATAAGCCTGTGTAATATTTATTTATTTATTTAGTGACATGTGATTACTGGGAAAGTCTGATTGAGTAGGAGCCTGTTTTCAGCTGAGGCCCATGGAGAAAAGCTTCAAAGTATTAAAAAACATTTTAAGAATAATAATTTTTACAGTCTTTGAAAATAATACAAAAAACAAATACAGTTTAAATAATTATACCAAATTAGACATACTACAAAAACATTGGTTAAGAATAGATACAATTTATGTGACAATTATTTAACAGTTAGGGAAATTTTAGCCAGTTTATAGAGACATTAAAGGCAAGTTAGTAAAATACAAACAGTAATCGCAATATGAAGTGAGAGTACAGCATGCGTACGGTGTACTGAGAGAGAAAGCCGGGGAAGTGAAATTGGTAGAATTAAGGAAGTGAGTGAAGAAGGAGAGTAAGGAGATGTAAGGTATGAACAGGTATTTGTCCATGTTTAGGAATATAATTTATCCTGGTGTTGAGAAAGCCAGCGTTTGGCTAGGAAGTCTTTCTGAATGGTTTTGAAGAGTGGGAGGGAGGGTATTGACCTGATGGGTAGAGAAAAGGAGTTCCAGGCCTTAGCAACATGGTACAGGTACAGGCAATGCCCAACAGATTTGATAGGTTTGTAGACAGATAGGAGCTGTTGTTCATTGGATCATAATGACCAAATAGGAGAATAATATGTTTTTTAAATGTACTGAATATTCTATTACCCAACAATTACTATCTTTCTCTTACTTTCTCCATATTTGCTTATGCCCACTTGAATATTTCTGTGAATTTTCTCTAAATTACCCATTCTGATATTCTATTCCATGGGTCTTTAACAGGATGACACCTTCACATTCCAATCATGATATCGTATATGTATCATTCCCTCAGTCTCTTCTGGTTACCTTAGTGCAATTATGTCCAAGAGAGACACATCATGGCAACTTTCTATGCCCTGAGGCAAACATACCACCTTTTCTTGACCTAATCTCTTTCACCTGATCTGATTCATAGGCATTACCTGTTCTTGCCTTAGAGTGACAGCTGTTCAGTATAAGAGGTCGTCATTTATCATAACTTCCTATCATCTTACACACTTTAAACACCCCATAACACAGCATTACCTCCAGTGTGGCTAATACAGAAAAAAAATCTTTGAGCAACATTTTTCCATGCATATAGCAGGACTGGAAGCAGGTCCTGCCCAAGTGGCCCCCACTGTTACTCTTCTAGCTCTTGTAACCTTACTTAGATTCCCCCTTACTTTTAGCAGTGACATTAGTATCTTTTGTGAAGTATTTAAAAGAAATTGGAACATCTTGAAAATTATTAGAGACCTGGATAGTTTTATAGAAGATGCACCTAGTTTTGCTTTTAAAAATAAGAGGTCTCTTAAACGTCAACTGTGCTATGGCAACAAGAGTAATAGACTGAACAATTTATCTGAAAGAAAAGGCACTTATATGTGCAGGAACTGTTCAGCATGCAAGTATATTTATTCATGTACAACATATATCCACCCTGATCTGCACTTTGAATTACAAGCTAGGCAGTATGCTGACTGCAGAACGAAAAATATAGTGTATTTTGCTTTCTGCATAATATGCAATGCTTACTATATAGGAAAGACTAATCATATGCTAAAGGAACGCATACAGGAGCACTACAAAGATATTTCCAATAAAAAGGAAACAAATGCTCTTTTTGAGCATGTAGAAACTAAGGGCAGGCAGCATTCATTTAAATTTATTGTTCTAGAGATTCTGCAGGAAGGAATGAGGGGTGGGGACATAATAAACAGGACTGTGCTTGCAGAGCAAAGATGGATACTCAGATTGAATGCACATACCTCTCCAGGGATTAATGAGGCGGTGTCCCTGAAACCCTATTTAAAAGCTAGGACACTTAAGCATTAATGAGTTATTATTAGGCAAATGTATTTTTTGCTGTACTTTTTACTATTTTTTAAATGAAGTCTTTAATATGAAGTTTTAGCATGCATAATTTAATAATTGATGTTCTTAGTTAATGTTTTAATTGATTACTGACTGTATAAAAGTAGGTGTATGAAATGATTTTATTTGAGTCTGATGAAGCGGTCGAGAGGATTGTGAAAGCGCTTACCTTTTGTCTCTACAATTAAAGTGGATTTATATCAGCCGTGGTGACTGGCTCGGCCTGTTTTTCTCTATATCTGATTGTTTTGTGTGAGCCGGTACTTCATCCGGCAGCTGGTGCTATTTTCTTTGCTATTACATTTGTTTTATTCGCCAGACCTGAGCATGGCTGAAGGCTCTGACATGAGCACTGCAGTAGGTAATGCTGCACTGCGCCTACAAGCTGATAATTTGGATTGGATTTTGTGTATGGAAGTCAATCCTCTGGTGGATCAACCTGTTTTTCCTGTTTGTAGTGCACCGAATGCTGATGAGAATCTGCAAAAACATTTTAATGAACAGTTTTAGAGACTATGAAAATAAGCTATCTAAATTTAAACATCTACAATGGCAGAGACTTCTCCTCGAGGCTTCACTGCAGTACAAAATAGTGCCTAGAGGTCTACATGTTCTAACTATGTCAAGTTATGGGGAAGTTTTCCCTGAATTACTGAAAAAGTGGCAACAAATGAACTTACAATTGATCTATGACCATATGAGGTTGTTGATAGATTTTTTTCTTGCCGCAGGAGAGAGAATTAATGAATGAGCTCAAGGGGTTGCATATGCACTTGCAGAACACTTATCCAGCAGATATTTTACTTGACAGAATAGATGGTCTACATGACAAGATTGCTGGATATGAGAAGCGCCTACAAAATTATAAATTAAAAAAGTTGCAAAGAGACATGACTGATTTCCAAAGTGAGAGGGTCTTTGCCTGGCTGAGGCAAACCCCCATGAATGGAGACCAGGTGACTGAACAGCCTATCATGCATCAGCAAACGATGAGCAGGGAAGTGGAGGAGGAAGTGAGCATAACCGATAATGCCATGGGCGGCGCTGTCCTACCTGAGTTAATGTTAGAAACGACCAAAAATACCCACACAACGACTGCCTTTCGTAAAGTACAAAGTAGTACATCCAACTGTACCAGTCAAGCTACTTCTTTTTCAGAGGTTATGGGTCAGCAGAAAGGAACTTTGTTAGTGCCGTTTCAACTACAAGAGGCACTACCAATAAAAGAGAGATTGAGGAGTCGAGGAAGGAGAGGGAAAATCCTGGAGAAATCCAACAGTCTAGCTGCACAACAGAGGGTAACACGGAGCAGAACTGCAAAGGTTTGGTCATAAATATCTCTAGCATACCATTGACTTCTACACAAACCTCTGTGTTAAGTAAAGGCTTTATTCCATCGCAAAAGACGGATATGGTTGATATCCTACAGGAGTTAAGAATGTTCGCTAGAACGTTGACTCTTAAGACAATGTTTAAAAATACTGATAATGTGATGCATATCTTCACTAAACCAAATACTCTTGTACCTAAACACATCCGATAGTGGGCATATTTGTTTCTGTCTGTGAGAATGAAATTAGAAAAATCTTTGATGATGGTACTGTAGTTAAGCGGTATAATTTAAGTAAAACAGAGAATGAGGCACTATCTGAACTGAGAACCTTAGAGTCTATTGAAGTAAGGCCAGCTGATAAAGGTGGAGGTGTTGTGGTGTTGGACAAAGATCAATATATGACACAAATGAGATTACTATTAGAGGAAGAGAATACATATCAGATAATAACCCGAATACAAGCCAAGGGAATGATAGATAGAATCTCTGTTATGTTGTTTGATCTTTTAGTTAATGGGATGATTACAGATGATCTATTTAAGTACTTTACTATTGAAAATCCAGTATTTCCAGCTATATATGGATTACCTAAAGTACATAAGAATTTGAGGACTCCACCTATGAGACCTATAGTCTCAGGCAAGGGGTGGGCTACAGAGCCCCTGTCTATTTATGTAGAAAAATGTATGCATCCTGTGCTAGAGACATGTAGTAGTGTGTTGAAAGACACTAGAATGTTACTAGAGTTACTATATATCAAGACTAAAGATCTAACTGAAACATTTTATTTTGTCACACTAGATATAGTCTCTCTATTTACAGTCCTACCCAATGCCTGGGGTGTTGAAAACATCAGAAACCTGCTGCATTCTAAACGTGTTTTTACCAATGAAAAGATCAGGTTGATATGCTCTCTACTTGAGATTATCCTAGAAAATAACCTGTTTAATTTTGGAGACGTGATGTACCTTCAAATAATTGGCGTGGCAATGGGCACTCCGTGTGCCAACAGCTACACCAATCTTGTGTTGGTTCAATGGGAATGTGAATCATTCCTAGAGAAAGAAGAATTTAGGAACAACTTAATTTGGTACACTCGTTTTGTTGATGACATGTTCGTTCTATGGAAAGGTACGCAAAATTAAATTATTTCATTTATTGAATATCTGCATGGTACTACCTCTTTCTTGAAATTTACCGTTAGATTTTCACAGGAAGAGATTGAATTCCTTGACATTAAACTATGGAAATCAGATATTCTATGGATTCAGACAAGTATTCACAGGAAACGCATGAGGAAAAATGCTTTGCTACATAAAGACAGCATGCATCCGAAATTTGTAGGTAAAAATGTAGTGAAAGGGCAAATCCTTAGGCTGATGAGTCTACATAATGATGAGTCACAGCTTAAGGCAGCATTAGATAAGCTTAAAGAAGAGTTTTTAGAGAGAGGGTATCCTGGTGATATGTGTGATAAATATGTAGTTGAAATGAAGAGAGAAAGAAACACCAGATGTAGACCCTTTTTTTCTGAAGGAGCCAATAATACACCACAGGCGAATGGCAGTAATGATGGTAAACTTAGATTCTCCCTTACTTTTAGTAGTGACATTAGTATTTTTTGTGAAGTATTTAAAAGAAATTGGAACATCTTGTAAACTATTAGAGACCTGGATAGTTTTATAGAAGATGCACCTAGTTTTGCTTTTAAAAATAAGAGGTCCCTTAAACGTCAACTGTGCTATGGCAACAAGAGTAATAGACTGAACAATTTATCTGAAAGAAAAGGTACTTATATGTGCAAGAACTGTTCAGCATGCAAGTATATTCATTCATGTACCACATATATCCACCCTGATCTGCACTTTGAATTACAAGCTAGGAAGTATGCTGACTTCAGGACAAAAAATATAGTATATTTTGCTTTCTGCATAATATGCAATGCTTACTATATAGGAAAGACTGATCGTATGCTAAAGGAACGCATACAGGAGCACTACAAAGATATTTCCAATAAAAAGGAATCAAATGCTCTTTTTAAGCATGTAGAAACTAAGGGCAGACAGCATTCCTTTAAATTTATTGTTCTAGAGATTCTGCAGGAAGGAATGAGGGGTGGGGACATAAAAAACAGGACTGTGCTTGCAGAGCAAAGATGGATACTCAGATTGAATGCACATACCTCTCCAGGGATTAATGAGGCAGTGTCCCTGAAACCCTTTTTAAAAGCTAGGACACTTAAGCATTAATGAGTTATTATTAGACAAATGTATTTTTTGCTATACTTTTTACTATTTTTTAAATGAAGTCTTTAATATGAAGTTTTAGCATGCATAATTCAATAATTTATGTTCTTAGTTAATTGATGACTGACTGTATAAAAGTAGGTGTATGAAAGGATTTTATTTGAGTCTGATCAAGCAGTCGAGAGGATCGTGAAAGTGCTTACTTTTTGTCTCTACAATTAAAGTGGATTTATATCAGCCGTGGTGACTGGCTCAGCCTGTTTTTCTCTATATCTGATTGTTTTGTGTGAGCCAGTTCTTTATCAGGTAGCTGGTGCTACTTTCTTTGTTATAATCTGTTAAACCCTGGGCTTTAAAAGCAGAACTTAAGGTTGATAGTTCCACACAGATCATTCTCACAGTATCTCCTTCTTGACAGTCATGTGTGAAATTATTCAGCATAGAGCATAAGAATTGCTGCTGTTTGTCCTTTGGCAAGGTCCCCAGAAACCACTTAAAAATAATACATACTTCATTCATTTCTTGATTTTCATGTACTTAGGGTTCAGAATTCATTCACCAGCCTACTGATTCAAATTTTCTAATCTCCCATTCCTCGTAGGAATCATCATCAGCTACTACTCTGCTCCCAGACTCTGGTGATAAAATCTGAATTGCTGTAAATGGAAAAGGCTGACAGTAGGCACATATCTACCAGAAAATGTTAGATTTATTTCATCACTCTGTAAAACTAACAGTCTAAGCACATTTTAGACTCTTTCTGACTTGTAGATCCTCTTTCTGAGTACATTGATAAAAGCCAGCTTGACACATTGGAAGATCACCCTCTTGTTAACTAATTTTACACTATCAGTGCCATCTGAATTTTCATTAATGTCTTCCTGTATGTCACTACCCACAAAATATACTGGCCAGAGGTAATTTGAGCCATTTTCCCTTCTGGTGATCTAACATACCCAGAGAACCTGCTGCATTAATGACTTGCAAAGTGTCAAGGCTTCGTATGCCTCTTTGACATAAAGCAGGATGGCTAAATAAAGTTCCATGTCTTATGTTTCCACAGGTATCCTTAAGTCTAAAGGGAAACACAAATGTCAAGCAAAGGGCAAGTAAATAGACAATGCAACTAAATCATAATTTTGTGTGTGTGTGTGTGTGTGTGTGTGTGTGTGTGTGTGTGTGTGTGTGTGTGTGTGTGTGTGTGTGTGTGTGTGTGTGTGTGTGTTCACATAGACTGAAAACTGTAAACTGAAAATAGTAAAGAAGCAAAACAGTAGATCTGATGTTGTCAGTTTTCATTGAATCCTCAACTAATGGGTTTGGATCCAATCCCTCAGATCCAGCTCAGCCATTACAAATGTTTGTGGCAACTTTGAACTCTTGAGCTTTTCCCTTAACCATAATGCACCAACCCCATTTACCTCTGATCTTGTTTGCCACTTGTCAGTGAAAGACACGGTGACTAAATTCTCTCGAGCTAAGTGTAATTTTTTGTCAAAAGTTTCATTCTTTCTTCTTCTAAACTTTAAAATAGTTAAATCTTATCTCCCTTATCCATCGCCTATTAGTTAGATAATTTTCTTTCACTTTTTGTATGTTTTGTACTCTGAATATATCATTAGTATTTCTATCGACTTTTCTACACTATGTGTAATCAGTAGTTACCATTGTTGGTATTTTCTATTTTTTTCTCTCGTTCTTTCCGCTGTTTGTTGTTGTTTTAAATATATATATATATATATATATATATATATATATATATATATATATATATATATATATATAAAAATAATAAAAAAAATTTTCTTCAGTTGATGTAACTGCCACTTTAACCTTGATTCTTTATAGTGCATTTTACTGACTGCCTTTCCTGTGGTGTTCTGTGTAATGGCTGAAAAAGAGAAAGGCCCTGCAGGATTTAAGAAGTGCCTTAAATATGGACATAAAATTCTGTTTTCGGATACACACACACTGTGTGCACTGCCTAGGTTCCCTCCATTTACAGGAGGACTGTGCCTTTTGTCATGGATTTAAACCAAGAGTACTTACTGAGAGAATGAACAAATTGATTCTTAAAGGCATGCTGATCATCTCTTTTAAGGCGGCCTTATCTGGAGTTTCTCCTTCAAAAAAGTCACAGTCAACCTGTCCATGTTCTTCCTCATCTTCTTCAAAGGCGTTGGAACAGGCTAGGAAGAGATCAATATCTAGACATTCTAAACATAAAAGAATAAAGGCAAAAGCTTTAGATCAGACTCATACCTCTCAACTGTCCAGATTTTCACAGAATGTCCAGATTTTTGCCTCATATTTTTGGTCTGTTTCTCATAAAATTTGTGATTTTCTAGCAAATTACTGGGATGATCCAAGGATTGAAGTCACTAAATGATGGCATACATTTGAGTTTCAGGCTTCAAATCCTTCAGAAAATGCATGTTAACATAAACCCTGTTATTCTAGCAACTTTCTAAGTTTATAAGAGCAATATTTGAAATCTGTCACTATTTTTAGGCCTTTCTTCCCCATTATGTTAGACTTTGTTCAGATTTCTAGCAATAAGACGTTGAGAGGTATAATCAGACTTCATCCTCAGATCCAAAGCACAAAGAAAAATCTTCCTCAGATCCAACCTTAACATTGAATCCTAATCAAAATGAATTGAATTTTTGCATCCGAACATATCAGATTCAACAAAAAGTTCCACCTTGCTACATTTACTACAAACTAGGTATTCTCCCTCTGTGGACCCCATGTTTTTGAGGGTTCCATCACTTTTCCTGGAAAGACAAAAATCTCCATCTGTCATATCCACTCTCTCTTCCAGAAGCCTCAAGGAAGAAGATGTGAAGAGACCGGTGAGAAAGATTCTCTCAATGCACAGCCAGTCAGGTGTCCCATCAGCTCCAACCCCTTCAGGTCAAGAGATCAATTCTACAACTACAACATCCTTACCATCCTCTGACCCCATACAGGACCTCAGAGCCCTTGGATCTGAGTTGCCTGGCACCATCTTGCTTGGATCTTAGGATTACCTTATCCCCTGATATGAAGTTGGCTTTGAGAACTTTGATCCAGTTGGATCCAGAGAGCTCTTGGAGCCAAAACTACCCTGTCTGATCCGAGGTGTTAGAGTCAACTCCGAAGCTTTCAGTGCCGTTAGTTCAGCTCTGACTTCTGCCTCAGGAGGGTTGTGTTTGGAACAGGGTGACCAAGATCTAGAAGCTTGCCTTCTCGGATCCAGGGTCCTATCCCTCTCTGGGACTGTCTGCCTTCAATGTTATGGAGAGGGCCCTGTCTACATCGTTGACACAGACATTTCCTCCCCCCTTGGAACCTCAACCTGTTACTTTTTCATTTCTGCTCTTGGAGTCTCACCTTTCTTCTCCACAAGGACAGCTGGTACTAAAACCCCAGGCTACTCAGCAAGGTATCCCCATTTCTTCTGATACCTCCCCATAGCATCCCACTGAGGAGGTACCTAAGAAGAAAACATTTAAGAGGAAGGACTTTGACTCCCCAGAACCTGTCACAGAAGATACAGATTTTGATAAAGGTGATGGGTTCCCATGGTCACCTCCTGATGATGTATCATTTGAAGACATCCTAGAAATCCTAAAACAGAGGTGGCTGGAAGTCCAGCAACCCTTCATCTGAAGAATATGTATTCCTGGAGGTGTTTACTGGTCTGTCTACCTCCTGGGTGTTTCTGCCCACTGATGAGTTCCTTAAGTTGATCCCCAGAAGGCATGGAATGATATGGGCACCACTGAGCCAATTCCTCAGAGACCTGAAAAATTTTGACAGCACCAGAGGACAAACAGTTTTGGGCTAAAGGGGTACTTGTTGATGCCATGGTTGTGGCCATAGCCACTAAAAAGGAAATAACTGAAGAGAGTTCCACTGTCTATTTCCCCAACAAGGAGTCTCAGATGATGGATATGTTTGGGAAGCAGGTCTATGCTTCATTGACCTTCCCCTTAAGGTCACCAAACTATCTGGCAAATTTTACCAGGTTACAGAGGGACCTGATTAAGGAACTTTCTGACACCCTCTTGGGATTCATTTCTGAAGTACAAGCCTCTGTCAGTTGGATACCCTGCAATCAATATCCAATTCCTCCACAACACACATTTCTCATGTAGCAGAAAGAACCTCAAGGGCAGCAGGTTCAGGCATTCCCATAAGTAGATATGCCTGGATGAGCCTGTGTGATTTTTTTGGAGCCCTTCAAGTCTTCGTTCATCAATGCTCCTATTGACAGCACCTCTTTGCTGGGCCCCATAGTAAATGGAACTTTATCCAGGTGTGAGAAGGATGGAAAGACCATGCCTGTAGTGGATGTATGTTTTTCCACCTCTCAAAGATCCTTTTTGAGGAATCAGTGAGGTGGAGGACAGAAGTGGTTCAAAAAATTCCCAAGGACCTTTCCAGGATACACGTGGAAGAGGTTCCCCCAGGGGCAGAGGGGGAAATTCCAATGGTAGACACCACCCATACAGCTGAGAGGGTCCACAAAACCAAGGGTCCAGAGATTTGTTCTTTCTCAGACCCTTCCAGTGCTTCTGAAAGGAGGCCCGAGTGTCCACCTCTTGAGGCAATCGGAGGTCATTTTCCCTGCACCAGAGAGCCTGGTTAGAGAAAACAAGAGATACTTGGATGCAGAAGATTATTTCCAGAGGTTATATTATACCCTTTTTCCATCCTCCTCCCCATTTAAAAAAAATTTCCCTGATATTCCACCCAGTCAAAGGGAATATTTACCAATTCAAATACAAAAGCTGCTAGAAAAAGGAGTCATCCAAGAGGTCCTCCCAGACCAGATAGAATCCGGAACTTACTCAAGATTCTTTTTAGCAACAAAAAAAAACAGGGGACTGGAGGCCATTTTTGGATTTCAGCAACTCAAACAAGTCCATTCAAAAAACTAAGTTCCAGATAGTCACGCTTCACTCCATTCTTCAGTTTTTTGGAAAAGATAGATTGGATGTGCTCGATAGACCTTCAGGATTTGTACTAACACATAAAAATAAACAGATGCTCCAGAAGTTTCTTACGCTTCCTGCTGAAAATCGGTCATTACCAGTTCATAGTTCTGCCCTTTGGTCTCACCATAGCCCCAGGGTGTTCAGCAAGTGTTTGACAGTAGTAGCAGCTTACTTGAGACTGCAAGGATTCTGGGTGTTTCCATATCTAGAAGACTGGCTTATTTCTGCCCCAACTAGGCATCAGCTCATAATGGCAAAAGAAAAGGTTATCCAGACATGTGTTGTTCTGGGTATAACCATAAAATATGACAATTTTCATTTAGAACCAACTCAAAACATAGAGTTTATAGATGCACTTCTCAATACAAAGTTGACCATAGCATCACTTCCCTTACCAAGAACTCAGACAATAAGATTACAAGTAAAAAAGATAATCTTCAGTACCAAGATTGCAGCATGATTGGTTCTTCAGGGTCTGGGATCAATGGCTGCAGTAATAACACTAGTACCAGTGGCCAGATTTTATATGAGAATTCTTTAATGGATGCTTGCCTCACAATGGTCAATATTTCATCATCCCATGTCCACTCCGATAGGAATCACCAACATATGCAAGAGAGATCTCAAGTGGTGGATGCAGTCAGACCAAGTTCTACAAGGCCTTTGTTCATTCCCCCTCAGCCCAAGGCCATAGTGACCATGGATGCTTCCCAGCTAAGGGGGAACATTACCTGGGAAAGACAATCCAAGGCTCATGGTCCCCCGAGGAGCCAATTTGCATATCAGTGTTCTAGAAATGAGATCAGTACTTTTAGTGTTGCAGGCCTTCTGAGATGCTCTCCTCTTAGGGACAACTGCAATACAAACAGACAAAATGTCAGTAGTTTGGTACATCAAAAAACAATGAGGGACCAAATTCTACCCCTTGTGTCTAGAAGCTCTCTGAGTGTGGCAATGGGCGATCTCATGCAACTGCTTTCTTATAGCAATGCACATTCCAGGGAAATCCAATGTGATAACAGACAAAATGAGTAGGTGCATTCTTTTACCCCCACGAAGGGTCCCTCAGGAAGAATGTGACAGAAATGATTTTCTGTTAGTGGAGCCAGCCTTGCAGCAGTCTTTTCGCCTCTCCCCTAATCAACAACTGCAACAGTCACTTTGCCCTAATCCCCCTCAGGGGGAATCACCTAGGGATGCTCTACTTCACAATTGGCCCCCCTGGTCTACTTTATGTTTACCCACCAATTCCATTGATTCCCAAATTCCGAGAGAAAGCTGCTATGTTGAAGAACAAAGTCATCCTCATTGCACCTTACTGGTCTCGACAGATTTGGTTCCCCTTCCTTTTACATCACTTGTTTCACCAACCTTGGATTCGGGATACAATTCCAGCCCTACTGTCTCATCCATCTGGATATAACAAATCTCAAGCTGACAGCTTGGCTTCTCCAATTCCGTTGATAGCCAGACAACCTATGCTCTCTTCTCCTGCCTGAAACATATTCTTATCCTCCCTTAAACATCTACAAGGAAACTACATGCTAGCAAGTGGAAAATATTTGTCTACCGGGCTATTCAGAATCATATTGCCCCTTTTTCTACCCCAGTACATAATGTTTTGGAATTCTTAACCTTTCTTTTTAGTGAAGGAGCTAGTGCAACTACAGTTAAGGTTCAGCTAGCAGCAATTTCTAATTTTCATATTGTATTTGATGGTTCATCACTTCTTTCTCATAAGCTTTGCAAGGATTTTCTAAGAGGCGCACTGTTATTGAGACCCTCTAAAGATTCTACCCCCCTTCATGGGATCTGAATCTGGTATTGCAAACACTAATACATCACCATTTCGAGCCTGCAGATAGGTGTAATTTTAAATATCTATCTTGGAAAACCTTATTCAGAGTGGCCATTACTTCAGCCAGATGAATTTCTTAAATTCAGGCCTTATTCTCAAAACCGCCCTACCTGATCTTTCATAAGGATAGAGTTATACTACAAACAAATGCATCCTTCCTTCCTAAGGTGGCATCTCCATCTAACATCAAAAAGTCTATTAATTTACCAGCATTTTTTCCTGAATATACAAACAAATGAGAATACTTATTTCTTTTTTCTAGATGTTCAAAGGCAACTACTTTTTTATTTACATAGAACAAAAGAAATCAGAACTACTGATGAATTATTTTTTCTTATGCAGATGTAAAGCTGGGTAATCCAGTAACCAAAGTAACTTTAGCCAGGTGGCTTACTGTCTACATCTCATTTATTTACAACAAATTAGGTATCACCCTGGCAAGTCAGTTATGAGCTCACTCAACCAGAACCATGGCTACATCCTTACTTTTTCAAGATACAGCATTCATGGATGACATATGTGCAGCAGCAGCAACTTGGGCTTCTCCCCATACCTTCATTACTCATTACAAATTGGATTTGGTCTCCGGAGGTAGAGCATTGTTTGTCTCAATGGTGCTCAAAAATATCCTTCCTTGAGTCCACCCTTGAGCTAAGGTAGCTGGGGACTCTGTCTCATTAGTTGAGGATTGAATGAAACTTGACAACATCAGATAAAGAAGTTATGTACTCACTATAATGCTCCATCTGTGTTGTCAGTTTTCATTCTTCTTCAACTGCGCTCCCACCAACACACATCCTTATGCAATTTCTTGAAGAACGAGTGGTTAGACATTTATTCTACTGCCCACATAACTGAACTCCACATATGGTCTCTGTTTTGATAAATATATATATATATATATATATATATATATATATATATATATATATATATATATGTATATATTTATACACACATATTTCTTCTATTATAATCAGCAAACAAGATCTAAGGTAAATGGGGTTGGTGCATTATGGGTAAGGGATAAGCTTGAGAGTTCAAAGTTGCCACAAGTTTTTGCAATGTCCTAGTCAGATCCGAGGGATTGAATCTGAACCCATTAGCTGAGGAAGAATAAAAGTTGACAACACAGATGGAAAGTTATGTTGAGTACATAACTTATTTTTAAAAACAAATTAATTGCTCAGCATGGTGCTGTGCAATGAATGTGGAAGAGAAATATTTCTGAGAACTTTCTGAAATACACCAAAACTGTATTTGTACATACCTCTCTCATTTTAGAGAGAGATTTTTCCTTTTCTGGTAAACTCAGCCAGGATTTGAGGTATGATTTCAACAAGTAAGGGACTATAACAGCTGCAAGTAATGCCCCAGTTGCCAACTACAGTGAATTCTAGGAGAGGGAGGTAGTAAAACAGGAATTCCTCCTCAGTCAGGTTTGTATGTTCATAGGTACTTACCAGACTATTGATCCATGAGGATCTTTATAAGCCTAGTTATAAATTCTCATTAAGTTGTTAGCTTTTATTATTAAGTACAAATAACCCAGAGATGAGCAGAACATTTACATGTTGCTCCTATCCATGAGGGGCAAGGGTGCTAAACCAGGGCTAAGTTATGGTTACCCAGTAATTTGTCTAGATTACATCTGTACAGTGTAACAGAAGTACTTTGTTTGTGTATAGAGGAAGACAATTCCAAAGAAGTAGTTTTCACTGAGACACATTGTCTATTGTGCCAACATGTTCTATTTATGTTGGTAAAGAGAGTTAGGTCTCTTGAGCTGGTGTTTATGCTCCCTTTGGAATTGTGAATGTGCAGTAGGTTTGACATGATAGGGTCTGCTGAGGCTCTGTATGCAAGGCAGAGATCTCCCCTCTGTAGCCGGTATGACACCAAGAAGAGAGAAGGATTTGAGATGATCCACATATTTTTTATCATTTAAAACCTTGATTTTATTAGTAAGAAAGCATTGTAGGTATAGGCTGTGTCAAATGTTTGGACAGGTACATACTGAAGGGGAATTTATACTCCTAGATTGGCCTGATTAGTGCAGAAAATAGTGGAATGATCTCATACCTACAGCTGGATGGCATACCCTTAGTAATAAACTGTACAAAGAAAAATGACTTTCTTACAATAGTAGATACATGGTGATCAAAGGATAGTGTATTATCTATATAGGTTCCCAAGTCTCTAATTACTGGATACATATACAGGGGTGTGTTGTCAGTGTGATAGTTACAAGGTCTTTTTTGCTTATTGATGAATACTTTTATACTTTTCTTGGCATTTGGGTTAGTCCATAGTTTTGACACCTGATATTGGTTTGGATAGGCCCTTTTGGAGGATCTTGGTGTCTTCTGGAGAGGTTATAATGGCATCAAATTTACAATAATCTACAAACGTGGTCAGCCATAAATCCTTAAAAGTAGCTTTGACCTCCTAGAAGTAAATACCAAAGAGGAGTGTCCCAAAGGCTTAACCCTGGTCCATTGGAGGAGGTAGAGCAGCCCATCCTAATTTCCTAGGATCTATATGTGAGACAATTTGTAACATGGGAATTAACATTTAGCTGGGATAGTTTATCTATGATATCCGAGTGTGGATTGGTGTTGAGCAGTTTTATGAGGTCTATATATGTAGTGTATACTGATTTGCACTCATCCATTGCATTAGTAACATTTCTGAAGAACACAACCAGGTTATGTAGGTAGGATCTACCCTTAACAAATCTGAACTGGCTTGGGTCAAGAGCTGTAAGTTATCTATTTCATTATTTATTAATGCTGTAATGATCATTTCCATAGCTTTACAAATTAGGCTTATTAGACTTATGAGTCCATAATTCCCAATTCCATTGATGCCCCACCTTTGTGGAAGGCAGTGGTGCAAAAAGGTAGTACACTCATCTTTGGTACAGAAGGCTCTTGGTTTTATTTTTATACCAGATAGATCAAAGCTGACACTGTAGTGCAGCATAAGAGGAGCGCTGCATTCTGAGCATGTTGTTCTTTGCATGAGACATTAAACTTGAGGTCCCTTCTGCTTCAGTTGGTGGTAGCATAGGTGGATGTAAAAGATTCCACAGCACCTAGCAAAACAGTAGGGGCCCTTTATTTATATACAAAAAAATAACTCTTATTTATAACATAATTAAAAATGTATAAGTATATTGATATATAAATATATTTGCACATATTCACAGCATTCCTTACACTCATACCACCTTTTCATCCTTATTAGATCACCCACTCCTTTTTTGCATAACCACCATCTCATTTACTTAATATCAATGCTAAAATCCATTTACTATTAGACATAATTTCATTTATTCTTTGATTCCATATAACCCATATGACACAAAATAACTTTGCATTTATTCTTTTAACATATTCTTTATTTCTGCCCTTATAATATCCATATTTAATCATATCCATGTTTATTTTATCCACTTATTTTATAATTTCAAAAAAATCTTTACATAGTTTTCCCCATAACTTTTTTCTCTTTTACATTTCAAAAACTCATGATCAGTAGTTTCTTCTTCTTGATTATTATTTTTTTTATTATATGGCATTTCATTTTACTGGTAACTTATCTATTACCACTCTCCACAAAAAAAAATCTTGGCATTCTACTTTCTGATTATGCCATTTACTTCTTATTTTCATAGCTTTAATTTTTTTATCTGTTTAGATTTTTCCAAGGTTTTACATAGCAATGTTTTATCATTACATTCTTATACCATACTCTTCTTTCTTTATCTATGTCATCAGTTTTTTTTTTATTTTCCACAAACATATTTTTCTGGATAATATTTTATTTCTTCATTTATACACTCTTTTTCTCTTTCACTCTTTTTACCATACCCCAAAATTTGTCATATTTATATTTATACAATCTTATTACTAATCAGTCATCATTATCATTTCTCCACTTTATCACTTTGTACAAATTTAATGAAGCAGCCTATACCACTTGATTAATTAACCATAAACCTCTGTTCTATTTATTTACATTAAAAAAATCCTCTTTTTGCCAAGTTTAATCTAGATGGGAAAAACTATCTACAATAATTAATTTTCAAATACTGTCAGCAGCATACATACACTGGCTAAGTATGCTATATTTTCCACCAGTACTGAATTTATCAAATAAGCATTTTTTTTCTGAATGATATTTTATATGTTCCCTAGAAAAGACAGGTTTGTTTTATTTCTTCTATTCCCATTAAATTCTACTTACATCTTTATTCCCGGATTTTATACCTAACACAGATATTTCATTCATTTCAAAATATATAACCCCTATCTTTACTACATCACCTAAACCTTTACTTTTCTCCTTATTTAAAGCCATCCCTATTACCTCCTGACACTCATTTGTGCAAATTATTACTTCCATTATCCAATTTTTGTTTTTTTGTAATTTAAGGGTGTGCACACTTATGCAACCAGCTTATTGTACATTTTTTATTTTTATATTTTTCCCCTAACAGATTTGTTTGTTTTTCAATTGAATTGTACAGGTTATAGGTCACATTAAAGGTGAGAAAAGTTTTGAAATTATTTATTGTGGCCTCATTTTTGGGTCTATATTAGAATGTCAAAATTTCATTATTTTGAATGTTCTAACATCGACCCCTATTCAGTGAATGCTGAAAATAGTGAAACGACAGATAACCAAATTTTTTCCTAGGGAAAGAATTTGGTTGTCCATTTCTGTCGTTTCGCTATTTTCAGTGCTGTGGTGGAAAGTTACAGGTCAGGTTCAGGTAAGTGTGCAATTGGGCATGGGTTAGGTGAGTTAGGGCGCGAAGGAGGTATGTGTGGACATGAGGGTTAGGGTGGGTTAGGTGAGTTAGGGTTAGGGCGCAGGTGAGGTGAGTGTGCGATAGTGATGGACCTCAGGGTTAGGGTTTGGGTTAAGGTAAGTGGATAGTTAGTGGTGTTTGTACAGTTTAGTGTAGGGTTAGCTGCAAGATTTTGGGTGTATGTGTGTGGATTGCTGTTTGTTTGGTGTGCTTGTGTTATGTGTTAAGTGTTTTGGAACAGCAAATTTTTTCCCTAGGAAAAAAATTGCTGTTCTAAATGTTCGATGTTGTCAGCATTTGCTGAATAGGGGTCAATGTTAGAAGATTTGAAATAATGAAATTTTGATGTTCTAATATAGACCCCTCATTTTTTTGGTCTATATTATATCCTCGAACGCTTAAAAAAGCGAACACTGATTGATCTAACTTATTTTTGCGAAACTGCAAAATATGAAAGCAGCAGAAACTCGAATTATTTCCTAGGGAAAGAATTTGGTTGTCCGTTTCTGTTGCTTCGGTATTTTCAGTGTTATGGTGGAAAGTTACCGGTCGGATTCAGGTAAGTGTGCAATTGTGTGAATGTGAGTGTTAGGGTGATTTAGGTGAGTTAGGGTTAGGGCTCGGGTTAGGTGTGTGTGCGATTGAGTGGACATGAGGGTTAGGGCGGATTTAAGTGAGTTAGGGTTAGGGAGAGGGTGAGGTGAGTGTGCAATAGTGACGGACCTTAGGGTTAGGGTTTGGGTTAAGGTAAGTGGGTAGTTAGTGGTGTGTGCATAGTTTAGTGTAGGGTTAGATATCAGATTTTAGGTGTATGTGTGTGGATTTCTGTTTGTTTGGTGGGCTTGTGTTGTGTGTATGTGTTTTGGATCAGCGATTTTTTTCCCTAGGAAAAAATCGATGATCTGACAGTTCGAGATTGTAAGCTTTCGCTTAAATCAGGTTGATCAATCAGTGTTCGCTTTTTTAAGCGTTCGATGATATAATATAGACCCATTTTTTTATATCACAAAAATCTGGCATTTTAACAGGGGTGTGTAAACTTTTTATATCCTCTGTACTTTCCTTCTTCCATATGAATTTAAGTTTTCCACTACATGACTCTTTATACATAAAACCTTCATTCAACCATTCATTCTGCATAAATCTTTAAAAATATTTTTTTTGCCAATCTCTTACATTTTTTTTATACATTCCACACCCTATTCCATCTGTTCCTGCAGCCAAATCTATATTCACTTGTCCTAATATTTTAATAAGGTCATATAAAGAAATCCTCTTTTCCAACTCCTTATACTCTGTTTCTGTTAACTTATTTACTTTTCTTTTTTTTCTACTACCTTCTTTTTTCTTTAAAAAAATAGTTTTACATATTGTGCAACACTATTCATAATATTTTTCTGAGTACTTTGTATTTCTCCTTTTACATGTTTTATTTCTCTCATTACACCACCATTTTCCTTTACTAATTTGATTAAGTAACTTGATATTTCATGTATTTTTCCTTGTAAAAACTATCTTTGCTTATATAACAGTTATTGTATTTTCATTTCTTTCATGCAATTCTTTTATTTATCAATGTATTGTCTGTCTGTGAGTTCTAAGTCTTCCAATGCATTGTTATATGTTCTTTTATATTTTTCTTTCTCTACTTTTCTCACATCATATTGACACTGTAAGAAAAACATTTTTTTTATATTTTTCAATAAATATCATCCCCAATTCAGACCAATTTTTATAAAATGCTCTTATAGTAATACAATATTTCCATAAATGTATTACTAATCTCTTTCTTTTGCCATTCCATTCTTTCTCATTTATCCTTCTATTCCTTTGCCTATATTATTTTTCCTTTATCTCTAACCATATTGCAAGATGATCAGAAAATCATGTTTCATCTACCTCCCTATTTCTTATAAGTAAACCTGATGATACTATAAAATAACCTATTTCAATACTATATATACCCATTTTATAAACCCATGAATTTTGTCACAAATTTTAGCTTGACATATGTTATAACTTCTAACATTTTGTTTGGATCTACTTCACAACACTGAAAACTCACCAAAATCTGTATTACTGAGCACAGGATGACAAAAACACAAACACTGAATAATCAAGCCAAAATCAGTCAAGCAAATGCTATGATAAAATCCCTTAACCACATCATAACTACAATGACAACAACACATCACACTTCCAAAACTAAACAGTCTTCCTAAAGAAATAAACTGCAAACTCTGCAAAGTAAACCACTACTACTAATCTAACAAATCATCCGTACATTGCCATATTATTAACTACAAAAAAAATCCTATATAGTACATAAAATCAATAACTATAAACTAGCCTCTAATCTACAAACTGTACTAACTAAAACCCAGCTTGGTGCAGGTCTACATCCCCACACCCCTCTTCTTCTTCTTTTTCTTTCAGCTGTTCCCATTAGGGGTCAGCACAGTGGATCATCTGTTTCCATTTCTTCCTGTCCTCTATATCTTGGTCTGTCACACTAGACACCTGCATGTCCTCTCTCATCACATCCATAAACCTTATCTTAGGCCTTCCTCCTTTCCTCTTACCTGGCAGCTTCATCCTTAGCATCCTTTTCCCAATATACCCAGCATCCCTTCTCAGGACATGTCCAAACCAATGCAATCTCATCTCTCTGGTTTTGTTTAAAAAAACGTCCAACTTGGGCTGACCCTCTAATATGCTTATACTTAATCCTGTCTACCCTCGTCACACCCAGTGCAAATCTTAACATCTTTAACTCTGCCACATCCAGCTCTGACTCCTGCTTATTTGTCAGTGCCACTGTCTCCAACCAATATAACATAGCTAGTCTCACTACCCTCTTGTAGACCTTCTCTTTCACTCTTACTGGTATTCATCTGTCATAAATCACTCCTGACACTCTTCACCACCCACTCCACCCTGCCTGTACTCTCTTCTTCACCTCTCTTTCACACTCGCCATTACTCTGAACTGTTGATCCCAAGTATTTAAACTCATCCACCTTCGCCAACTCTACTCCTTGTATCCTCACCTTTCCTCTGTCCTCCCTCTCATTCACACACATATATTCTGTCTTAGTCCTGCTGAAACTTCATTCCTCTCCTCTCAAGAGCATATCTCCACCTCTCAAGGGTCTCCTCAACCTGTTCCCTACTCTCACTACATATCACAATATCATTTCAAACATCATAGTCCACGGGGAGTCCTGTCTGATCTTATCTGTCAACCTGTCCCTCACCACTGCAAATAAGAAAGGGCTCAGAGCTGAACCTTGATGTAATCCCACCTCCACCTTAAATGCAGCTGTCACTCCCACTGCAGGTCTCACCACTGTCACACTACATATCCTGTACCACTCTTACATACTTCTCTGCCACTCCCGACTTCCTCATACAGTACCACAACTCCTCTCTAGGCACCTTGCCATATGCTTTCTCTAAGTCCAAAAAGACACAATGCAACTCATTCTGACTTTTCTGTACTTCTCCATCAACACTCTCAGAGCAAACATCGCATCTGTAGTGCTCTTTTCTGGCATGAAACCATACTGCTGATCATTAATCATCACCTCCTTTCCTAACCTAGCTTCCACTAGTATTTCCTATAATTGCATGCTGTGACTGATCAGTTTTATCCCACTGTAGTTACTACATCTCTGCACATCACCCTTATTCTTAAAAATTGGGTTGGGAGGGTGTCCTAATGGTTAAGGTGTTTGCCTTGCAAACACAAGGTGCAGGGTTTGAGTCTCACAAGGGATAATTGGCTAGGCTTAAAATGGCTTGCAAGGGCAGTTAGCTTAGTACTAATCTATGAACCTATGAAAACACTTTTTTTCCCACTCCTCAGGGATCCTCTCACTTTCCAAGATTTCATTAAACAATCTGGTTAAAAATTCCACTGCCATTTCTTCTAAACACCTCCACGCTTACACACACCCCCAACTAAATATACCAAGTCCAGGATCACACTACAGTGGGGAAAAGGGGACTTACCATTTTGTGACCAAATTGGAGTGTAAACACTGCGGATACTCTCAGGAGTGTCATATGAAACGTCCGCCATTTTTTTTTTTGTCACTAAAAAATTTAAAGACACATACTTCTATTGGCACACACTTACAGACTACTACCTGCATTATAGTCAGTATTCCAAACATCGGTATTTCCTGTTTCGGTATAATGGCATTCAACATTTTCAATTTTCAGTGTTTTGAATTTTCAGCATTCTGTGCTCGGTAATATGGATTTTGATATTGTGAGTTTTCAGTGTTGTGAAGTATGTCATTTACTTTATTTTATGCTTACCTCTTAAATCACAATTAACATCTCTTTTTATAATATTCATATTTATCACTACATATTTATTGGCAATTTTTTTTCTAAAATCTGATGGAATAAGCTTTCTCTTTCTTTACAATTAGTATAATCATATAATGTTATAATTCCATATACTTGTTCTTTTCTTTTAACTCTACAATGGTTAATCTTCCCATTTTGCTAAAGATGCATTTCATATCTTTACTGTATTTCTACAAAATATGGCTGTTCCAGAGCATCTCTCATTTTCCAAATTCCAGATTACCTTTCCTCCCCAGAGTTTCTCTGTTTGCAATCTTTCTTCATTTGTTAAAAATCTTGTGTCTTTAAATATAGTTACATCTATATCACATGTATTACACCACTCCAAAATCCCTTTTCTTCATGCTATATTTTAATACTATTCACAGTTACAGAAAATACTCTAAAATGTTCATTTTCCCTTGTCTTCTGGTTTCATAAGTTCATAAATAATTATTAGGTTACAGGCTAGTTGCCTTAATGAGCCATTCTAAGCCTTGCCTATTTCCCTCTCAGTGGTAAGAATCAAACAGTATACCTTGTGTCTGTGAGTCAAACACCTTAACCATTACACCAGTCCCCAAATATTAGCTGTATATATTCTTTTTCATCCATTTCCTTTCTGTTTTTCTTTTGTACTGGTCCCATTAAATTGTCTTTTTCCTTTTTTACCCCTTTACCATTAGAATTCATTTTTCTTTTACTATCTTCCAATTTATGTCTTCTTCATCACTTATTTCAGAGTCTTCTTCTATGTCCTCTTTATAATGTTTTTATCATCTGATTCTTCTTTGATTTCTACTACTTCTAACATTCCGTCTCTTTGTTCATTTGCTTCTCTTTCTTTTCCCTTACTCTTATTTTCATTATCCAACCATAAATGTCCAATTTCATTACATTTATAATATTTCAATACACATTTTTTGCATCATGTCACATTTCCCCACAAATATAACATTTTCTTTTATCACAGTTACTTATAAAACATTCTTCTTTTCCACAAAAAAAAAAAACATGTTTTGGATTGTTCCTGGAATTTTACAACACCTCTTTTCCCCTCCACATTTATCTTGCTTGGTACATGTATAATTTTCTCTCTTTCTAATTTTAACACAATGTTACAATCCCATCCACCAGTCCATAAACCTCTTTTATAATAAACTTTTGCAATGCCTGGTACTTCTTTACATAAAGGTTTCAAATGTCCTTTCAAAGTCTCACTTTCTACCTCTGTTTGAAATTGTACATGAATTTTCCTTTTTGTTTCCCTGTAAATACTTGTATCACATAAAGATTCCATGGGTTACAGTCTTTCTTTTTTCATATTCTCCAAGAAAGTTTTCCTTTGAAAGAATAGTCTCAAATATAATGTCACAAATTCTCTCTTTGGAATTAAGAGTAAACACTCTTCCCTCATGTGCTTTTACACCCAAAGGAGCTAACAAATTGTCCAACACTTTACACCTGTGCATTTCTTTGTCTTCTTTACTTCTGATTTTTATTTTATTTTGTCTTTTTCTTTTCTGCTATTCCCCTGTTGCCTTCTTTTACTTTCTGTGCATATGTTTTCTTTTCAGTCTCAGCACTATTTTTCAGGATAGTCTATGCATCCTACTTTCATATTTTCTCCATAATGTCTCCTCAGAAAATGTTTCCTTTATTTTCTGTCTCATTGTGCATCTCCACTTCTTTAAGTAAACCATCCCACAGCCATCCCGACTGGAGGGTTGTAATAATACATCCATCATTTGCCGACTTATCTCCATCCAACAAATTTCTTTGAAACATCTCCTTGGAATCCTGCACACATTTTCCAGTCAATATTGGCTTTCTCCTCTATTTCTCTCACTATTTTATTATCTACTTCTCTCTCCATCTGCCTCCCTGTTTCAATGGGCTGCCTCTATGCCTAGAACAGAAACAGGAAGTGCTCATGCAAAATGGGTCCAACTTGCAACAACAGCAAGTAGGGTTTCTTATTGTATTTACAAATATATACATCTTCTATACAACTTTTCAACACATATTTATATTATTTGCAATATTTACAATATTTAGAACAGGATTCATATATTTATATTAAACGTTCAATTGTTTCATCCCCCACTCTTTTATCCACAACCAAAATCTTACTTTCTTCAAAATTTCTGATAATAACCACTTTCCATTGTATTTTACTTCATTACCTACAGACCTATCTTGTATACAAAACAAGTAGTAATGTCTTATATCTAGACTGTTGCACAAATTGTACTTCCAACATCCCTAGTGAGGACTGTAATGTATCTCATGAATGTTTTCCATTGTAGTGCCTTCCATTTTTGCTCTACTATGTCTCATATGATTGTCTTATGCTAACATCTGTGTAACCTGACTATTATTTGCATGTAATTTACTGTCTCTATTATCTGTTAACTATAAAATTGTATCTCTTGGAGCATTTCTCCCCGGGCCTCCGCTGAAAATGGACTTGTATCCAGTTGGACTTTCCCGGTTAACAAACGTAAAATAAATAAATACAAATAAATTAATTATTTTGTTCCATATTATACAAAATAATTTTGCATCTGGTTTGTTTACGTCCTTTTGTTTTACATTTTTGTAATGCCCATATTCAATCATGACCATATTAATGCATTCAATGTTCTCCAATTCTTTTAAGAATCCTTTGTCATATATTACCTTCCACAGTTTGTGTCCTTTTATACTTTATAAAACATGCTCAGTTGTCTCTAATTTACCACAATGTAAACAGATTCTATCTTTTATAATGTTATATGACATGTTTGTCTTAACTGGTAACTTACTTATTGATAATTTCCACAAAATATCTGTACATTCTACATATTTTTGTATCTGTTAATTCTCATTTTTACTGCTTTGATCTTCTCTTCACTGATAAGTTTCCAAGGCTAAGCATAATAAAACATTTTCCATTATATTTTCATATCACATCCTTCTATTGTTTTTTTTCTGTCTTTCCTGTATCAGTTTTCCATAGCAGTATTTTGTCTTTATATAATTTCATATCCATACAATGAACTTTTTTTGCTCCTTTTTAAATATTCCAACTTTTCCCAAATTGCTTTATGCTTCCCCTCTATGATTTTTGTTAGTAACGTTTCTTTATTTTTCCTATTTACTAAGATTTTATACAAGTTTAATGAAAAAAAATATGCATTTGGGTGTAACAAGCTCAACCTTCCTTCTTCGTTATTTACTTAAAGAATGCCTCTTTTACTGGGTTTCATCTTGACCCCCAAATGAATGTAAACATTGCATTCATTAAATCCTTTTCTGATGCTAACAGAAATGTACATACATTAGCTAAATGTGCAATTTTACCTAACATTATAGAGTTTCTTAACTATGCCTTTTTTTCTGTAGGGCAGCCTAAATGTTCTCCAGAATATGCAAATACCTTGTATTCTATCATATCTCTCCATTACTGTTCTCTTGATTGTTCATTTGCAAACGTTATTCCTAAGATTTCTATCTCTTCTTCATTAAATTTAATGCCCTGTATTTCTCCCAAAAAACCTAGTTCTTTACTTTTTTCTTTAAGAGTCAATCCTAACATCTTCAGTTCTTATTGAGCATTTATGTTGCAGTTTTCATCCATTCTGTATTCTTAACTGCTAACATTAAATCACCTGCATATGTTAACACAACTGGAATCATAATTCTAGCTTTTTAAAATATCAAATTAACCTCAGTTACCACTGCATTCATAATTAATGTAAATAAGATGCTGTTCGTTGGACATTCTTGTTTAATGCCACTTCTTAGTCGTATAGTTTCACTTATACATCCATTGACTACCAATCTTACTTTGTTTTCCTTGTAAACTGACTTCAGAACATTTATTTTATTACTTATGTTATATTCCTCCAAAATTGTACACAATGCTTTGTGTTGGATTTTATCAACAGCTTTATTTACATCTCCTATTAATATTTTTAATTCTGATCTTCTGTTTAATGTCATCTACCAGTTCTTTTATTAATTTAATAGTTATTGACTTCCTTTATTTCTAGTTCCAAATATTGTTTCAGATAATTTATTAAACTTGTTTGCTATTCTTTTTTCTATCATTTTCATGAAAATGTTATAATCTATATTATTTAACAGTAATGATCTCCAATTTCTTATATTGCTTTTTTCCTCCCTTCTTCCATATGAATTTCACTACCCCTAGGCATATCTTTTCATTATTTATAGCTTTTCAAACCATTCACTCATTACTTCTAAGAAAGATTTTTTTGCCATTCTTGTGTGTTTTTATACATTAAGTATTCAATTCCATCTATCCATAGCTGATTCTACACTTACTGTCTTAACTCCTTTTTCTAATTCTATTATTGCAATCTTTTCCTCCATCCTTTTATTGTCTTGTTCAGTTAACATGTTTAATTCCCATCTATCTTTTAATGTAATCGCTATACTATATATTTTTAATTGTTTTCATAATTTTATCTTGTGTATTTATTGTCACCTTTTTCATCTTTTAATTTTCTGATTATTCTTGTATTTTCTTTAACCATGTTACTTAAGTATGGTGCCACTTCTTTCTTTCCATGCAAAAGATATCTTTGTTTAAACAATCTTCTTTTAAAATTTTCTTGATTCATTTCATAGAACTTTGTTTCTTTTTATAAACGTTTCACTATTATTCGCTATGATTTTGAATATTTGGTTACTAATTTCCTTATTTACATCACAATCATGTAGTCTTCTCAATTTTTGCCATTTCAATAGCTCCTTTCTATATTTTTCTTTCAAATTAATCCACCAACTCATTCAGTCTTTATACAAATTTCTCATACTTATATGATCTTGTCACAAGTATAGTATTATGTCTGTTGCCTGTTCATTCAATTCTGACTCGTTGATTCTTTCTGTTCCTTTGCCTATTTTTATTTAATTCATTCTTTCTTTCTTGTATCTCTGTCCATATAGCTAAATGATCTGAAAATCCTGTGATTTTATACCCTTGATGTAGTATAGTCAAACTGTTTGAAACTGTAAAACAGTCAATTTCAGTTTATAAATTTCTTCTTTTGAATGTCCAATTCTTATTTTCCCATAAATGCATTTTATTATATTTAATCATATCTAGAATTACTTTAGCATCTGCTAATTCTTTATGTCTATGTCTTAGATTGCAATTAATGTCCCCATTACAAATTACTTGCATGTTGAAATTTACATGATCCATTATTTTTTAAACATAATTGTTCTTTGTTTCTGTAAGGTATATACATAAAGTGTAATTACTCTATAAAATTGATTTTTATACCTTATGTCTAGGATGGCTATTTTTACAATAGGTACTATTATATAATCTAAAATATATATCCATTCTTTAGTTAGGATGACTATACCAGAGCATTTTTCACTACCTACCTAGATTCCAAATTATTTTACCTTCCCATAAACCATTTATGTGTTCTCTTTCTTCATTTATTGTTATTCTAGCATCTATAAGTGCTATGATATCCATATCTAATGTCATACACCATTCTAATCCTCCTAGCCTATGATGAATATTCTTCATGCTGTTGATGTTAACAGCTAAGATTCTCACTATAATGAATGAATTATTTCTTCACCCTTTTCCTTTTTTCCTTTCTCTTATAATTACATTTTTGAAGTTGCATTTTCTTTTGCTCTTCTACGTATAGAAATAATTTTGCTTCTTACTTCTACCCATTTACTTTCTCCTTCATCACTCATATTACTTATTTCTTCATGTTTCCTTATCTTTTTCATCATTCATACTCTCTCTCACATCCATTGTTACTTTTAGCATTCATTTGTTCATTTTGCACTTCATCTATAGTGTCTGGGGTAATTTTCTCCTTCTCCTGTTCCTGTACTAATGTAGTTTCTTGTGTATGTTTTTCTAATTCTGTACAATCCATCCAATAATGACCTATCTTTTCACATTTTATACTTTTGTTCACATTTCTTTGCTTTGTGACCCATTTTCCACATATAAAACATTTTCTTTTATCACCATTACTAATTAAATGATCATCCTTTCCACATAAAAAACACATCTTGGTTTGGCCCCAGTATTCACCATGCCTTTGTTTCCATCAATACTAATTATATTTAGTAAATGTGCAATTTTTTTTCAACTTGGATTTTCAATATTACACCACATTCCCAACTCCCAGTCGATAAGCCTCTATTATTATATATTTTGTTACATGTATAACATCTCTACATATAGTCTTTAAATATTATTTTAAATCGTCTCTTTCAATTTCAGTTCTGAATTGTACACTTTCTTCTTGTTTTCTCTATTAAAAGCCTCTATTATGTATAAGTTCCAAGGATAAATTTCTTTTCTTTTGTTATACTGTTCTAGAAAATTTTCCATGTACTGACCTCTTCAAAAATGTCACAAAACGTATCCTTACTAATACAAATAAAGGCTTTTACATCTCTGGGTTCTATAAAGCTTTAATCAGGCACAAGCACTTTCACATCTGCTTCTTCAGGTGCATAAAAACAAACTGAAACTAGTCATACTTTTAGACTTTGCTGAATGCATCACATGACAACAATACATCACATGTCTATATACTGATTAAAGCTTTATAACCTAGAGCCTATCTTGTGTCCTCCTGTTGTTTCTGGATACTTTGCTGTAGCTTTGCTGTGGACACAAGGACCTGCATATGAGTGATTTATATTGTTCTTGTTGGTTTTTATTATTTTTGTACCACTCAGAGTTGCATGGAGATGGCTGACAATGATGAGATAATTGAACTGGATCACATCCCTCCTTCAGAGCACACTGCTTTGAAGACTAAGGTAGATACTTTTGTGAACAATTTTACTAAGAAAACTAATCCATTGTTATCTGCTGTTCCTGAGGATGTAAGAGGTGAAGACCCTACTGTGGATGTTATTCTGTTCAAGAGACATCTACTCAACTTAGAAAAGGAATTATTCAAATCGAAGCATAATCAGTATCAATCTTTTCATCTTGAAATATGTATTAAAGAAGGCATTATACCACGTGGGCAACGAGTATTGAAAATGCCTTCATATTTACTAAATGATTCCTCATTTCTAAGTGAATGGTGGAAACTCAATATAAATACTAGTCTAGGCTATTTGAGACTGCTTATAACTGCTGCAAATAATGAGATGAAAACCATAAGCTCTACCATTAGCACCTTATATAATGAACTACTGAATCAATTTGGTGCTGCCATGGTAGATAGACACATGGCTGAAGTGTTTGATTCAGTAGCTGCTTATGAAAGGAAACTTTTGAAAACAAAACTAGGCAAATTGGAGAGAGACAGGACTGATTTTTGTCTTGGCCATATTTCACTTGGCCGAGAACACAAGAGGCTGTGAACAATACAGTACAAGACAAGGAGAATGGTGCCTTGTTTAATTCTGTCTCCTTGCCTTTAGCAGCTAACCAGAATGTTGTTTTTCAAGTGAGAGAGGCATCAGTGCATGATGTTGCATACACACAAGACGTTGCGGTGAAGGAACCAGAGGATAGGAGAAAGACAGTGCAAGTTGTAGCACAAGTTCATAATGCAGCTGAAGGAACATAATCTAATTCTACTGAAAAGCAAGGCATGGTCCATTTTGCCAACAGTGATTTTTTAGAGAAAAGAAGTGTGCAGCCTTTGAATTTCTCTCTACCTATAAGAGAACAAAAGCTACCTGCCTTGAAACAACAGAGCAGAGGTTGCAGCAGGAGCAGGAACAAGATGAAGCATGATGAGTTGAACAAGAGCCCATACAATATTAAGAAAACTTTTTTCAAGCAAAGAAAAACTTGATATGGAATTTATCCAGTCATGTTCTGTCTCAAGATGAGTTTAATTTGTTACAAAAAAATTGTCATTCATACCCACTGGTAGGTCTGACTTTGCAGATGTTATATTTGATATAAAGATGTTTACACATAATTTGATGTTAAAAATACAGTTTTATGGCCAGAGACTACACATATGCAAGGTAGTCATGTTTGTATAAAACCTAGCACATTTATACCTGCACTTAATCCGTTAGTTAATGCTTTTGAAAACATGTGCATAGAGAATGCACATAAATTGAATGATTTTAATAGGCATAAACATTACAAGGGGCAAAAGTCTTATAATCTAACAAAATCAGAGCATGAAGCTCTACTGGATTTACAGAAGAATAACACAATAGTAATCAGGTCTGCCGATAAGGGAGGGCCTATAGTCATTATGGATAAAAGTAAATATGATTTCACTATGTCTCACATGCTGAAGGAAGATGTTTTTTATGAGAAACTGCCCCCATTAGAGTTAAGCAGTTCATAGAAAAAGTGCATAAGCAATTAAAAGATATGTGTTTGAATTTCATGATAGATAACAGTCTGTTATATTATTTTATGGGGGTCTATATTAGAACATCAAAGTTTCAAAACTTCAAATGTTCTAATATTGAACCCTATTCAGCGAAAGCTGAAAATATTGAAGCAACAGAAAACCCAATTTTTTCCTTTCCTTTGCTTCAGTATTTTCAGCGCTGTGGTGGAAAGTTACGGGTCGAGTTCAGGTAAGTGTGCAATTGAGGGTGGGTTAGGTTAGTTAGGGTTAGGGTGCAGGTTAGGTATGTGTGTGATTGTGTGGACGTGAGGGTTAGGGCAGGTTAGGTG
Organism: Protopterus annectens; assembly: GCF_019279795.1. Classification (NCBI taxonomy): domain Eukaryota; kingdom Metazoa; phylum Chordata; order Ceratodontiformes; family Protopteridae; genus Protopterus; species Protopterus annectens. Next base: position 763,881,454 of record NC_056734.1, on the reverse strand, counting down.
AGTTAGTGTTATGGTGCGAGTTAGGTATGTGTGCGATTGTTTGGACATGAGTGTTAGGGCGGGTTAGGTGAGTTAGGGTTAGGGTGTGGGTCAGGTAAGTGTGCGATTGTGTGGATGTGAGGGTTAGGGTGGGGTAGGTGAGTTAGGGTTAGGGCACGGGTGAGGTGAGTGTGTGATAGTGACGGACCTTAGGGTTAGGGTTTTGGTTAAGGTAAGTGGATAGTTAGTGGTGTGTGTATAGTTTAGTGTAGGGTTAGGTGTAAGATGTTAGGTGTATGGGTGTGGATTGCTATTTGTTTGGTGTGCTTATGTTGTGTGTATGTGTTTTGGAACAGTGAATTTGCTGTTCTATATGTTCGATGTTTTCAGCTTTTGCTGAATAGGGTTCGATATTAGAACATTCAAAGTTTTGAAACTTCGATGTTCTAATATAGACCCATTTTATGGTTACCTTACCTACTACACCCATTATCCAAGGTTTGCCTAAACTACACAAGAGCACTACTGACCCACCCATGAGGCATACTGTCCAGTAGAAACTGGTGTACTGAACCGGCATCCATTTTCATTGAAAAATGTTTGAGACCACTTTTAAATAGTAGAGATTATGTGCTATGAGACATGGAACAATTTTTGAGAAATGTATACACTTTCAATAAGTACAACTCTGTGGTATGTCTTTTTACTGTTATACCCAATGTGATTGGGTTGGGAAGTTTAACCAGGTTTATGGAAAAGTATTCCGATTTCTCTGAAAGTAAAAATTATACTATTGAGGAATTTACTGAGTATTGTCTTAGAAAATAATGTTTTTCTGTTTGGTGATGATTTATAGTGGCAGAGTTATGGCTTAGCTATGAGCATGTCCTGTGCCAATAGCTACGCCAACACTGGCATAGTTGTATGGGAACATGAGTTTTTATTGAGTGGCCCATATCAGAACAAAGTTTTGTTCTTTCGTAGATTTGTAGATGACCTTTTTATTTTATGATCAGGTACAGAAGAGGAGTTCTTGGAATTTCTTATGTACTTGAATGCAACCACCACTTTTCTAAGGTTTATATCTGTTGTCTCAAATGAGAGAATAAACTTTTTGGATGTTCAAGTAAATATTGAAAAAGGGAGCATATATACATGCTTGTACAGAAAGGAATGTTATAGTAACCATCTTTTAAGCAGAGGAAGTAGGCATCCTGCCTATGTTTTTGATAATGTCATTAAGAATCAGGTTTTTAAGAGTGTCTAGGTTGAACGTTAGGGATGCAGATTTCCATCAACAATTGAATAGTACGAGGAATGATTTACTGGCCAGAGGCTATGGGAAGAGAGATGTACAGAAGCAAATACAAGAAGTAGTTAGTTTGCAACATACTAAGGCTAGACCTTATTATTCGGATAGATGGTCTAAGGAAAAAGAGATCAGTGGTGATAAGCCTAAGTTAAAGGTGCCATTAAGCTTCTCTAGTGATGTTGAGTCTTATATGAACATTATACGTAAACACTGGGGGGCATTGACCACTGATAAGGCGGTCACAAAATGGACAGAGAATTAACCAAATTTTTGTTCAAAAATCAAAAGTCTTTGAAGAGACGCTTATGAGCACCCAGAGAAGAGAAAACACCTATGGGTGGTATGGGGACTAAGCCTTGTGGCAAATGTTCATACTGTGGGTATATAGATATAAGCAGTGAATTTTTACATCCAGATCAGGACTGGCTGTATAAATTTAAAGTACAAGCTACATGTGATACACAGCATATAGTGTATCTTGCTCACTGTGTAGTATGTAAGAAATTTTATATTGGCAAAACAGACTGTACACTCAAGGAGAGGGTTAGAGAACACATTTATCACATAGGCAAACAAAGCTGAAGTAATGCCCTGGCCAAACATGTTGTGAATACTAACAACCAACATAAATTTAAGTTTATGGCCATTGCTAGGAGTTTTGTGAGTAAAAAAAAAAGGGGGGGGGGCACATGTAATAAAACAGAGTAACTGGAAGCTAGATGGATAGACTTATTCAGAGCTGACATGGGACATAGTCTCAATGAACAAATACCACTGAGAATAATGTTAAAGGCCAGACCTCTACATAGGTAAAGTAGTTGTTTTTAAGAATGTGTATTTTAACAATGTTTTTATAGTGCACAAAGTATATAAGAAATATTTTATGATTATATTTTATGATTTTCTTTGAATATTTAGCTATTTTGTGGTTACCATATAGCTTTAATATTTTATAGTAATGGAGTGTATATAGACGTGTGATGTATTGTTGTCATGTGATGCACTCAGCAATGTTTAAAAGTATGACTAGTTTCAGTTTGTTTTTATGCACCTGAAGAAGTAGATGTGAAAGTGCTTGCACCTGATTAAAGCGTTATAACCTGGAGCCTTTCTTGTGTCCTCCTGTTGTTTTTGGATACTTTGCTGTAGTTTTTCTGTGGACACAAGGACCTGCATATGAGTGTTTTTTCTTGTTCTTTCTGATCTTTACTAAATTACCATGTATGACATAGGCAATCATACATTTATATAGATGAAAACAAACCATATTGACATAGTTTTAGTTGCAAGCATTATACATCACAAACCATCACAAACCATACTGACATACAGTTTGTCGCAAACATTACACATCACTTATAATCTATACAAGTCACTGTTAGTCAAACATTGCATAGCTCTTTCAGATCCTGCCTTCTTTTAAACCTTATTCTTCCTCTGCGTGTATTGTTTCCACAATTCACATTTTTTTTCTATATAATGTTCTCCTACCCTTTTCTAAAGATTCCAATTCCAGTTGTTTTATCTATGTTACTATAGTCGCTACTTCTATTAAATTTGGTTTAGACTTTGATTTCCATTTTCTAGTAATTGTTTTTTTTTTGGCAGCCACCATAATTAGACTGAGCAAGGCCCTACTATGTTTAAGCAATTTGATTCTGTCATAGCTTAAAAATAAGTTCCTTAGTTACACTAATTTGCTCACCAAGTATTTCTGACAGAGCAGTCTGCAGGGAATCTTTAAAGTCTGCTAACTCATTACATTCCCAGAAAATATGTTCCCAATTACCTCTTTCTTCTGCATCACTCCTCAAACATTTGTTGAATACACAAGGAAAAATTCTTTGGAGTCTACTTAAGGTATAAAAATACCTATGTAAACACTTCCAAGCAAAGATCCTAAATCTTCTAGACTGTTTCATATTTGGGAGACATACATATACTCCCCATTGTTTCCTTGTGAATTGCATATCCAATCTCTCTTCCCAATCCTTTCTAATCTCCTCTGATTGATTCTTATAGTTATCATGCAATATTTTGTATGCTCTACTAATTATTCTTTTTTAACAGCAGATTCTGTTCCAGATTTTATTAAAAACTGTACTTGTGCTGATCTTTCACTTAGGATCCCCTTATTTCTTTCTCCTTAAGGATCTGCATCCAAAATCCCAGTCTCTCCTTGTTTCTTGAGCTTCCCCCTATTTCATCATCCCTTTCCACTTTGAAATATAGATTTCTGCTTGTGCTATGTATAGGAGACTTAACTGTTTAGCTCCGAAATACCCCTTCAAAGTGAGTAGTCCCAAATCAACTTGTTCTATTGGAAGAATCAGCTTATCCCACTTGACTTTTGCCATCTTCCCATCCCAGATAAACTACTTCAGTTCTTTATTAATTGCTATCCACAATTTTTCCTCTGATTCATAAAAAAAACATTTTAACTGCTTGTATCTTGCTATTCATATCCATATAGCAGAAGTTCCAATTTCTCAGTTTTTGTACTATATTTTGTTTAGGCTCTTCCCACATATCCTTAATGGATCTACTTTAAAAAAATGAAGATCAGAACACTGACATTCATTTTTATAAGACTGAAAATACCAAAATCTGACATACCCAAATGCTGAAGCTTTCCCATGGTAAGTAAACACTTGCCCAACATGCCCTTTTCTCCACTGTAGTGCAATCCTGGAGTTGGTATATATAGTTAGGGGAGGTGTGGGAGGCACAGTCCACCACCTGTGTGTGTTTTAATTACTTCAGTGTGTGTATTTAGTTTAAGTTTGGGAAAGTGTTTACCTTGGGAAAGCTTTGGCATTCGGGTATGTCAGGTTTTGGTATGTTCAGTCTCACAAAAATGAATGTTGGTGTTCTGATCTTTTTAAAATAGATATATCCTTAGCTGCCACTCCAGAATCCTTTTAGTCCATACTCCTAAGTACTTCATTTTATCGTGTTCCCATAAATACAGATATTGCTGAACCAATTTGTGTGTGGGTACATTATTTACAGCTATTACCATTATTTAAACTTCATTAATTTTGTATACCAAAAAGACCTGAAACTGACTCAGAATGTGCCATAACACTGAAATGGCCTTTTCTGGTTTTATCAGTTATAATATCATCTGAAAATAGAGCCAGCTTTTTTGACTACCATACCAATTATATCCTGGAATTTCAATGGTTCTAAATATAGTGCAAATAACAAAGGGTAAGAGGATCCCCCTGCCTGGTTCCTCTGCTCAAACATAAACTATCAGAGAGGAGCTCACCCACTTTAATTTTCACCTCCAATCCCTCACATATCCTCTTAATTAACCTTATAATTTTATCATGTAATGCAAATGCTTCCATTGCCCTGCTTATAAACTCCCAGCGTACTTTGTCAAATGTTTTCTCTGCATCAAGACACACCAACATCCGTGGTATTTTCTTACATTCAGCTTCCCTCTGGATCATAAGTGTTCTGTTAATGTTCTCAGATGTTTGCCACCCCTCCACAAAACCACACTGATCTATATCTATCAATTTTTGCATCACCTTTAGCATTATTTTAGCAATTATACACAAACACTTTATAATCATTAAAATGGGCCTGTATGAAGTTGGACTCGATCAGTCTTTACCCTCCTTATGCATTACAGCCACCATCACTTTCTTCCAGAATGTTAGTGCTTCTCCTCCTCTTAAAATACTTTTAAACAAAACTTTCCAGATATTTATCAGTTTTTTCCTCCTAGCCTCCAAATTTCCACAGGAATGTCATCTGTTCCTGGGGACTTTCCTGAACATTGGCTATACATCACCATTTTTATCTCATCTTCTTCTATCCTGTTAGTAATTGAGCCTAACTTACCACTAACCTTAACATATTTAATTATTTCATAAACATTTCCATTTGTGTCTTTTCTTGATCTCCATATGTCTCTGCATTATACAAACTTGCATAAAATTACCAAAAAAATGTAATACCTCTACAGGATCTCTTGTTATCTTCCTTGTTATAGGTCCCTAAGCTTGGTGACAACCCTTTCAACTTTCTCTTGCCTGAGTCTTTGCACTAAAATTTTTTGTGCTCTGATATTATTATCAAAAAATAGTTTCTTAACAGCAATCTTTCTGAACTGCTTCTCTTCTTGTTCTTTGAGATCCCCCTATTCTGCAATATGTTAACATTTGTCAGTCCCTCTAAATAATTATTTTTACTTCTTAACCATATCTCTATTTGTTTTATTTCCATCCTATTTTTAAATTCCACTTTATTTTATCCCAATCTGTAGCTATATTTTCAGAAGAACTTTCTATCTTTTCTAATTAAAGTTAAAATAAATTCCACTACCCATTCCTTAAATTCCTCTCTTTTCAACATATAATGGGAAAGTGCCAGTGTCTCATTTTTATTTCATTACCCCACATTTTTATTTTAGTTATAATTGGCATCTGATATGAAATAGTTATTGGGTGCATATCAAGACCTTACATTAAATGCACATGTTCCTGTGAAATGTAACGTCTCTCTAGCCTAACCCAGGTTTTGTACCTTGGGGAATAATATGTAAATTTACCCCAAACTCTTACTACTAATTCACAGGTTCCATGCCAAATATTTTCATAAATTCCTTCATAAATCTACCCTCCTTTGCTATATTTTCCCTTCAGGTCCCCCCAGACACATCTCCACTACTATAAATCAAATTCCAGTCCCCACCCACAAGTAATATTCCATGCTGAAAACGGATTATTTCTCCCAGAATTTTCTTAAGCTCCATTATAGTAGTTTTTATTGGAATATAAATACATGCCAGTGTAAGGGTCTATATCAGAAGATTGAAACACAAAAAGAGTGAATGCTCTTTAATTGAACGCTAATACTCAAATGCACACAATATCAAAGGTATGGAACAGCGATTTTTTTCTCAGGGAAAAAATCGGTGGGCCATTGTTAGGACTTTGCCATTTCCTCCAATGTGATACGATCTCGGATTTGGTATATTTAAGTAGGGGGGATTGGGGCCACTGCCCCCTATATCGGGGGTGTGGGGTGAAGCCCCCAAGTCCCCCACTTTATTTTGTCTTTGAATTTTTTTTTTTTTTTGGAGCAGTGATTTTTTTTTCCCTGGGAAAAGAAAATCTCTGTTTTGTACCTTCCATATTGAGCACTTCCGAGTATTTGCATTTGATTAAAGAGTGTTCTCTCTTTTGGTGTTTCGATCTTTTAATATAGACCCCAGTGTAATCCTCCTCTCAGTACTACAAATCTGCAAGTATTATCTTTTTTCCTCATCTATCACTTGCAATTAATATAAATACACCCCTTTTCCTTTGTCCCAGGCATTCTGCTGAATAACTGCCCTGAAAACATTTCTTTAGCAAATTCACATGCTCATTTCTTTCCAAATGTGTCTCCGGTGGCATAACTATTTGCACTATGCATTTTAATATAGTTTACTACTCTTTCTTTTTTGTATATATCGGTGAGACCATTAACATTTAAAGACAATATAGAAAGAGTCATTGTAGTAAAGAGTTATTATTCACATCTTTTATTTGTAGAAGCTTTATTGTTCCAGCTTTTGTGTTATATGCACACACTAATGTTTGGCAGGTTGATCTTTTGTACTGTTGTTTCTTGTCATAGCAATTTCAGCCTATGTTACATCTTACAAAACTTTTTGTAAGACACAAAACTAAGCAGATCTTCAAATACTAAAGTTTTATCCTCCTAATAGGAACATTTGTCCCAAACTGACAGCTACACTCACATTCGTGGGCTAACCTAAAAGGAAGGTTATCAATGATAAGAGGCATGATACAGCCTGATCTTCTACTAAGTGCTGTCCAGTTTTGTATTATCTTTATTGGTCTGCCAGAATTGGAAAGCACTTGAATGCTTTCAGAAAATATTATCTCCTAGCCACTGAAAGAAAGAAATATTCTGTTTTTTGTTACTATTTATCTGATTGTCTCCAGAGAGACATAAGAAC
>NC_056734.1:763386306-763521177 GCF_019279795.1 Protopterus annectens | reverse complement strand
GGGTTGAGCATCAGTTATGATTTACAAAGCCAGTTTCAGTGTCTGTTAAAGCTTCGTGGAGTCATATGTATATTGTGTTAGGGAGTTCTGTTGTGTGAATGTGTGGAGGGTATTAGTGAGAATGGTAAAGAGGAGGGGACCAAGAATGGAGTATTGTGGTACACTGGTGGTGACTAGGAGGTATGGAGACAGGATGAAGTGCCATTTTACTAACTGATACTGATTGGAGAGGTAGGTTTTAAACCATAGAAGGGTGGGCTCAGGGAGACCTAATAAGAACATTTGAAGTAGAAGTCTGCTGTAACAAACTGCGTCAAAAGCTTTAAGCAAGTCTACAATTAAGGAGGAGACTTGTTTGCTGTTATCTCTAGCTTTATTGGCAGTATCTATAAAGGTTAGGCATGCAGTGTTAGTACTATGGGAGGGAAGAAAGACATGTTGTGTGGGGGGTAGGAGTTCTACCTGCAAGATATAGTTTGGCAATTGTTTTTCAATACAATTTTCAAGAATTTTGGAGAAGGGGATAAGATTGCTGCAGCTCTAAATTAGGTTAGTGATGTCTGATGAATTTCCTCCTTTGTGTAAAGGGATAATGTATGATTTTTTTTTCCAGCGACAGGGAATGTGGGATTCCTGAACTGATCTATTTATAAGGATTGAGACAGGATAGGTGATGCTATCAGCTGCTATGTTAAGGTACTCACTTGGAAGATCATCAGCTGAAGTAGAGCATGGTTTGAGTTTGTTTAAGAGTAGTTTTATGTAGCATGTGAGCACAGGTTTGAAGGTGAAAGTAGATGTGATGATACATGACTATTGGGCAAGGTTGTGATTGGATGTTGGGGAATCCTCGGTTAGGTAAGTTATACTATGCGGTAAGAGGTGAATTCTATTTCAGTTTCAAGTGGCGAGTTATTAAGGTTTAAAGTTGAATTTCTGGCCAGGATGTAAGATTTCTTTAATGGCTGACCAGAATGTTTACTGTTGTTCTCATACTTGTTATATTATAGTCTTCAGTCTTCATTTATTTGCATTTTAGTATGGTTATGGAACATTCTAAGGTTTTTGAGATGGTGTGATATTTTATTGCTTTGCCATTCTTTCTACAGTTTTTCTCTATCCTGCATTAGCAGTCTATTCTTATTGGATAGCCAACTGCATTATTTATTTTTAGACACTTCCTTCTAAGAAGAACAAAGCAATTTAGGATATTTAGGAAAATTGTACTGAATTCATTTATATCATCATCTAAGGGGATGATTTTTAGGATGTTCCAGTTAAGAGATGATAGGGTAGTAATGAATGTTTCCGAGTTAAACTCAGACATGCTGTTTTATAGGCATGCTGTTTACATGGGTATGTGAGATATCCATTTGTGTTGACTGGGATGTGGTCGCTGAGGATGTCTGACATTGTATCTGTGGTGGTGAAATTGCTAGGGTCTGATACTAGGATCATATATAGTAGGATAAGATATCAATAATCCTCATTTGGGTTTGAAAGGCTATGATCATTGTGGTGTTGTGACAAAACTTTATCAAAAAGATAGTGGTGCCTACCTACTCTATTGATTTCTTTAGCATTTTGTAAATTTCTTCAATCAATACTTGAAATTTTAAGCACTGTTAGATCCTTTATAAAAATGTTTATTTCTGGAGGGCTATGATATTAAGGATGTTGTAAAAACATTTGGAAAAGTATGTGCCAAAAGCAGAAATAAATTGTTGCTCAAGGGTGCGAGCATGGAATAAGGCATGAATTTACAACCAAATCTGAAAGCATATGAAGGTGATAGCATGACAAAGCCTCTCTGTGGGATTCATGAGCAATCGTGTAGGCTTTGAGCTAAGCCTACACAATGTTTATATGTCCGTGTGATGTGCAGTAACGCTAATCGAATGCGTTTGCTGCTTGTCATGCTTACATAAATACAAGCAAGTGTTCATGGCAGCAACAGTGTTGGCAGCCAGGAAAATGTGTTGAGCAGCATGAGCACATACAGTAAACAAACAAGCTTGTCTATGGGCAAACCTATTAAGTGGGCTTGCGCGGACAGCACAAAGAGCTACATAGGGCAAATAATGTAAGCTGTACCAGACAGGGGAAGTGTACTGAGTACATGTTCATGTAAATGAAACATGTGACTACAGAAATAAGTAAGGAAGAAGGTAAACAGCAAGAGCATCTACAATAGATGGGCTTCTAGGCAAGAAACGTATACTAAGGACAATGTACACAGAAATCGATGAGATATATGCAGAAATATGTACGAGCGGAGGGGAGGGAAAATATTCAAATTGTACAGAAATAATTGATTTAAAGCTGCTTATGTCACAATGACAATTTTTTAATAATAAAATTGTGCAATACATACGTCATAATAATTAATGGTGGTCACACTTCCTGAGCAAATATAGGTAAATAAAAGCAGAGACATGATATTATAGGCTGTGACAGTTATTCAAATTAACATTGTAACAGAGGGGATTACATGATATATGAATGCCTTTATCATGTGAGCTGACATGACAGCAAGGACAGTACATACATTATGGAATATTTGCGTAGCATTCATTTCGTCAGTATAATATGTTGTAAAATATGAATGGGTTAGAAGCCACAATTACCTTTTTCAAGAACTGATCCCATCCCATTACTGTTACAACTAACTAGTGTATTAAATGTATAAGCCACAGAAATAGGCCTAACACATGTATGAGGAGGATCACCCTTGAAAGGAATTATTCACTTCAATTTTCTAAAGTTCATGCATCATATATGTAGGTGTGTGTGATGTTACAAATGTGGGGTATGACATTCATAATACCCTTGAGTAAGGCACTCCTGCACAGTTATTGTGCAGACAGATAAGAACAGATGCAAACCCCACACTATGATGCAATGTATTCCCTACAGCTGTGTGTTGCTGGCATCTATCACAGAAGGTAACAATGGGTATTGTCACAAACAACTGAAATGAATGTGTAAATTAAGAAAGGATCGCTAGCAATGAATGTCATATCAGCATGTCAGTCTGATGGCAATTAAATAAGTGATCTCATGTGCATCCAGTTGTGATCAGTCTTATATCAATGTTCCATGGTCAAGGAAGGTTTCTGTGTATACCACTCAAGAAGTGGAGCAGACTCATGTACACCACAGGATTCAGTGCATGTATCATAACAGCACTCTTACCATGACACTGGCAGAACAAATGTCTGCTGCCATGAATTCCAAAGCTATGCTCACATGTGTTCATGCAATATATCAAGGGATAAGACTGATGTGATGTAATGGTTGTGTGAAGTCAGCATGTTCACACAAAATGATTCCCTATGATATAATTGAACATCAAGCTGTACAACTCCTCCCCCTAACAATATGGCTATGAATCACATGCTACAGAGTGGAACTGTTTTCACAGATGTTGAGTTCCACCTATGTAAAGTTATTAAATCAGCTGTACTTTATTTTCCCATAATTTCTATCTGCTAAAATGATGGGGAAGGCCTCTGCCACTCTGTGCGTACACAGTAGAACTGGGGGAGGTCCTTCTTACAGAACAGTTAAGGACATAAATTGCTTACTGTCACTCAAAGCTGGTTTGGAACACTTGCCTAAGCATTGAGAAAATTAACACTATAGTGGGATCAATGAATGTGCCATAGTATAAGTGCATCACCAGTTGTTATATGTGTAGTGAGGCTGTTGGCACTCTGGACAGTAACGAGTGGAGAATCTATTTTTCACTGTGGCATAAGGTGTAAGTTCAGTGAGCTAAATGAAAAAGAAGGGTTCGAGCAGAGTTCAAGTCCAGTATGCAGAACATTTTACAAAGGATGTCAGAATGTGATTGTCATAATAAATTTTGATCCTGACTGTAAGAATACATAGGAATGACTATCCTAAATATGTTGATTGCCCAAATGGTGTCAGTAGTGCTTACTAAAATAATTTTCTATACCTAGTACGTATCAGACATGCTTCGAGGGAAATCACAGGTAAATCAGGTGTACAGTGTAGTGTAAGTCAATGACTCTCCACATTTTTCAATGCCACTTGAAATGCCATTTAGCATCACATACTACACTTGCTCATTGCCAGATCTAAAGCAAATGTTCAGGTCAACAACTGATAAAAGAGAAGTGGATTAGACAGATTCATAGGTAAAACACTTAAAAAACAGGAAACAAGAGTTTTACCTAATACTGGATTCAAGAGGCATGGAGGAGCTCTCAGATTATGTAGCCCAGGCGGGTACAACCCTAGCCCTGAGCAGCATCCTGCCATCACCCAGAATGATACCACAGTACAAGCAGAAAATTATTGATTTTAACGATTGATTAAGTTTCTGGTGTCATTCTAAGGGGATCCATTATCTGTCTGCCTGGGATGACATGATTAACAGACCTAGATGCTTTGCCAGAGATTTCCTGCATCTGTCACCCCTGGGCTTCCGGATACTGGTCAAGGCTCTTGCCACCCTTATAGTACCTTTTTTAGGAGGTGTTCCAAAGATCAAATTACCACCGTAACAGCTACAAACAAATGCAATCTGAGGGTCATGCTGCTCAATGCTAGAAGTCTAAATCTCAAAATTCATTTGCTCGAACCACTACTTAAAATGGAGAACATCGACATTTGTGCTGTAACAGAGACCTGTTTCAAGGCAGCAGAAAGCACCCCTGCACTACCAGGCTATAACTCATTCTACACCTTTCGGCCCCAGAACTTGGACTGAAGCTCCAAAGGCAGTGGTGTTTCCATATTCATAAAGGATGCACACACCTCCAGACTGGTAGTCCAACAAAATGCATCAGAGATACTTCAAGTGCGGCTAACATTGGATAAGACAATGATTCAAGTTGTAGCCTGTTATAGGTCCCCAACCATATCCCAAGACACTCACTCCATGTTCCTAAGCACCCTGGAGAATATTAGGGTCCAACCTAACACTCTCATACTGGGCAACTTCAACTACCCCTCCATTAACTGGGAAAACTACTCATGTACCAATACACTTGCCCAATGTTTCCTTAATTCATTAATTCCAATGCCCTGGACCAGCTCGTTCTTACCCCCACTAGAGGTAGCAACATCACTACTAACATGGGCGACCATTGCTCTACACCAATAGTCAACTCCTCCCTGGTTACATCTGACCACAAACTAATAACCTTGGAAATCCAAATCCCCCAAACGCCCCCCACAGCCCCCACCCCTAGGCCACCCCCGCAAAGGTAACCACCATGAAAAACTTCTCCAAAGCTAACTTTGGGCTCCTAAGAACAGAGGTGGCTAACTTCACGGTATCCATGCAAATGGAAAATAGTTGCATGACGGCCAAATCATACACCAATGCACTGTACGAACACGTACACAAATGCATGGATCTCACCATACCCAATAGAACCAGGATGCTCTCCTCCAAAAAAAGGAAGCCAATCTGGTGGTCCTCTGCCATAAACAAACTCTACAACAGAAGGAGGAAACTGATGCAGAATAAGGTGAAGTCCCAAGACCGGAAAAACTCCCTTATCAGCCTCAACAAAAAGTTGAGATCCCTCATCAAATCCTCTAAAGCTAGCTATGAAAACGGAATTGCAGTAGGTAGTAAAGACATCCACAAGGCTTTCTATAGTTATGTAAATAACCTCCATGGCAATACCCAGAATTGCTCTGAGCTACTGCACAATGGTACCACCTATACCGAGCCAACAGATATTGCCAAAATACTGGCCGACAGATTCAGTACCAACTTTACCCCTCTGCTCCCCAAGGACCAATCAGAATACCAGTAAATTGCCAGGCACCCAGTATTACTACTGCACAGGTTAAAACAGCACTGTCCAAGGCCAAGAAAACAGCTTCTATGGGACCTGACAATATCCCTGGCTGTATTCTACATGAACTAACTACAGAGTGAACTGGCACCTCACCTGTGTGCTCTGTTCAATCACAGCCTCACCTCATTAGCCTGACAAGTCTGATATGCAAAGCTATGGAACGCATCATCATGGACCTAATAAATAGGGAATCTCCAAACTTTGTATTCCACACAGTTTGGTTTTGTGATGGGTAGATCATGCCTGCTCAACTTGGTCAACTTCATTGAGTCAATCAGCAGAGCTGTGGATGAAGGCTAAGTGGTTAATACACATCTACCTTGATCTGGCCAAGGCCTTTGATACCATTCCTCACTTGGAAATCATAGAAAAACTCACTAAGCTAGGCATCAACCCCTATATCACTAGGTGGGTTGCAAACTGGCTCACAGATAGAACCCACAGTGTGAAAGTAACTGACTCCAAGTCACGAGTGGAGTCCCACAGGTATTGGTCCTGGATCCTCTCCTCTTTGGTATCTACTTCTCAGAAGACCAGGCCAACACGAAGGGCCTCTGGCTGACAAAGTTCTTAGACGATTGCAAGTTGGGAGCCATTATTAACTTCCCAAGTGATGTTGGCATCCTACAGAAAAGCCTCACTGAGACCAATGAGTGGTGTCAGGACCATGGCCTTAAGCTCAATGCCAAAAAATGTGTCGTCATCCCCTTCGGGAAAAACCCAGTTCCCATGAACTACTACATCGATAGTAGTCCACTCAACACAGAAGGCATTATAAGAGATCTGGGAACACAGGTTGACAGCAACCTCTCTTTTGACCACCACACTGCCACTGTGGTCAAAAAGTCCTTCTATGTGGCACATCTCATTACTAAGGGTTTTACATCCAGGAAGAAAGAGGTCATTGTCTTCCTCTACTCTTCCCTCATTAAGCCAAACATCGAGTACAATGCCCCATTTGGCATGTACCTCACTAGACACCTGCAACAACTGGAGAGGCTGCAAAAGCACCTCACAAAGAAGATTCTAGGCCTTAAACACTTGTCCTATATAGACAGACTCAATAAACTCCAGCTTTTCTCTGTCTCATATCGACTACTAAGAGGTGATCTCTTCTTAACTTATAAAGCCATGTCTGACCCAGCCCTGTTAGAAATGCTACATCTAAAGAAATCCCAATCCCTCCACACCACACCCCACATTAGGGAAACCACCGTAAAAAATTTCTCGAAAGCCAACTTCACGCTTCTTAAGACAGAAGTGGCAAACTTTACAACACCCATATTGACGGACAATAGAGGTACGACTGCTGAATCCTATACAAATGCACTTCATAAGCACTTTCATGAGTGCATGTATCATGCAATCCCTAATAGAACCAAGATGCTATCCTCCAAAAAAAGGAAGCCAATCTGGTGGTCCCCTGCCATAAACAAACTCTACAACAGAAGAAAGAAACTGTTGCAAAAAAGAGTAAAATCCCATGATTGGAGGAACTCCCTGGTCAGCCTCAGTAAGAAGCTGAGATCCCTCATAAAATCCTCCAAAGCTAGTTATGAAAACAAAATTGCACTGATTCTAAAGACAACCACAAAGCATTCTATAGCTATGTCAAGAATCTCAATGGCAACACTCAGATCTGCTCTGAGTTACAGCACAATGGCACTAAATATACAGAACCAACTGATATTGCCAACATCCTGGCAGATAGGTTCAGTTCTAACTTTACCCCTCTCTCACCCCCTAAAGAGCACATCTCTATACCAGAAGAATGCAAAGTTCCTGTAATCACAGCTGCACAGTTAAAAAACACACTCTCCAAAGCCAAGAATACAGCATCCATGGGAACTGACAACATCCCAGGCTGTTAACTACGTGAAATACAGAACAAACTGCCACCCCACCTAAGTACCATGTTCAATCATAGCCTCACCTCAGGCTTTGTGCCCACTGAATGGTGCACAGCAACGGTTATCCCACTCCACAAAGGGAGAGCCACCACGGACCCTGGGAACTACTGCCCCTTTAGCCTGATGAACCTGGTCTGCAAGGCTATAGAATGTATCCTCATGGAACATATAAACAATGACACTGGTAATCTCCAAACTCTGGACCCTACCCAGTTCAGGTTTGTAAAAGGCAGATCATGTCTCCTAAACCTGACAGACTTCTTTGAAGTGGTCACCAAAGCTGTAGATGAGGGTAAGGTGGTTCACACAGCCTATCTAGATCTCGCCAAGGTTTTTGACACCATCACCCACTCTGGAATTATAGATAAACTCATTAAACTAGGTATAAATCCCTATGTCACAAGATGGGTTGCCAACTGGCTCACTGACAGAACCCACACTCTGAACGTAGCAGACTCTAAATCCAACTTCAGACCAGTGACAAGTGGAGTACCACAGGGTTCAGTCCTGGGTCCTCTCCTGTTCCTGTATCTACTTCTCTGAAGTACAGGCTAACACAGAAGGTCTTTGGCTAACAAAGTTCGCAGATGACTGCAAACTAGGAGCTATAATCAAAACTCCTAACGATGTGGACATCCTACAAAATGGCCTCACTGAGACAGATGCCTGGTGTCAAAGCCATGGCCTCAAGCTCAATGCCAAAAAGTGCATTGTCATCCGTTTTGGTAAAAACTCTGCACCCATGAACTACCACATAGATGGTAGTCTACTTAACACCAAAACTATGATAAGAGACCTTGGGACACAGGTGGAGTCTCTCTTTTGATGATCACATCACCACAGTAGTCAGGAAATCCTTCTGCATGGCACACCGAATCACAAAAGGTTTCTCATCCAGGAAAAAAGAGGTCATTTTTCCCCTCTACTCATCACTCATTAGACCCATTATAGACTACAACACCCCTTTTGTTATGTACCTCACAAGACATCTACAACAACTGGAAAGGCTGCAGAATTGCCTCACAAAGAGGATTACTGGTCTCAAACAGATGCTCTATGCAGACCATCTAAAAAAACTCCAGCTTTACTCCGTCGCATATCGCCTACTCAGGTGATCTCTGCCTAACATACAAAGCTATGTCAAACACAGAGCTGTTGGACATGCTCGACTTAAAGAAATCCCAATCCCTCTGAGCTACAAACTTTAGGGACCTAAACCTTGTCACCACAATAAACAGAACATGCTGGAGGGATAGATTCCTATTCCAGAGACTTCCCATACTCTGGAGCAAACTACCTATCTATATCAAACAAAGCTCCTCATTAGCACTCATCAAGAAAAATCTTGATGATTGAATGGGAGATAGGAAATTCACCCCAGGGCTCACATCTGTGGCTCTGCTTGACAGGGGCACAGGAAAATAATTTTCTTGGGTGGTGAAAGCCAGGGTACCGTTTGACTAGGCTTATATAGACCCTAGGGCCAATAGCCTAGTACCTTCCTATGAACCTATGAACATGCTCCAGAGACCTCAACCTCATTACCACAATCAACAGAAAGTGCTAAAGGGACAGGTTCATAACCCAGAGACAGCCCATACTATGGAATAGACTTCCCATACATGTCAAACAGAGCACCTCTCTAGCCCTCTTCAAGAGAAATCTTGATGAGTGGATAGGAAATAGAAAATTCACCCTGGGATAACTCCAGTGGCTGTACTCGACAGAGGCACTGGGATCTAAGGTCGGGTGGCACGATGCCAGGGTAATCCTATGGGCTAGGCTTGTAAAAGGCTCCAGGGCCATTAGCCTAGTACACACCTATGAACTATGAACCTATGAAATAATTAAGTTTATAGACTTGAGAATTATCTCAGCATCTCAGACAGGAAATCATACTTCACAGCGGTCAAAAACACACTTTTGAAGGAGCAATGATGACCTAGTCAGCCATTGGAAATTGTAGGTATTATTCTTCAGCAAAGTATTGACAGTATGAAAATGCCATAAGATGAGGATTCCAAGATGGTGGATGTCCAGTAACTAAAATCATCTATACCGGGATATAAGTCATTGAACCTCAATGAAAAGGTGATAAATCTGCAAGCAAAAGTGGCCTTCATCTAATGGAATCTTAAGTGAAGAGTTCCAGTTCACTGTCTTTGTAGAAATCACTAAAACTATCCCTAAGCAACTTTGGGAGCCTTCACCACGTGTAAACCACAGGCCTGAAGACATCATTACATCAAACTGTAAGCACAACTGGATATTTGAAAACGGACTACACTATCATAGAAAATGGATAATATGGAGTCACAGACCACTAAAACAAAACTTTCGGCATTAGCCTCTCCTGAAAAAGAAGTAGCATCCAAATGGCAGAAAATAAATAAACAACAAGAAGCAAAAAAATCCAGCACTAAACAAAAAAACAGAAGCCAGCTTCCACATGGATGAGCTTATGTAGTCTCTTTTATCACTCCAAACAGCGGTTCAGAGCTTTTCCGAACAACTCCCCAAATTCGGTACCACTATTAACCAAATAGGAGAACCCATGGACCAGTTGGAACAAAAAACGCAAGTTAATGAATATCAGCTAGATAAATTAAAAGAGAAGATGAGTGCCAAAACTGCAGCAATAACTAAAATGCAACAAAAACTCATTGATTTAGAGGTGAAGAGCCAACAGAACAACATTCTGATAAGGGGATTACCAGAAAATTATGAAAATAATCATTTAATAAATGTGTCCAAACAGATCTTTGAATCCCTTCTGTGAGCCTATGGAAACACCGCTGAAATAATAATCGAGAGGGCTCATCATGCACTACACAGGAAACAAGACTCCATCACTCCAAGGCAAATATACATGAAGCTTTTAAACTCTCAAGATACACAGAGAATCCTGATTGTGACCAAGAAACAAAAGCAAATTATTTGGAATGGCCATAAGATCTCCGTATCACAAGACCTTCCACTTGCCATTAAAGAAAAATGACAAAAGCTTTCCCCATAATGTGCAGATCTAATAAAAAGAAAAGTAAAATTTCAGCTCCGATACCCTAACACCTTACTCTTCTATAACAATGACATTAAATTTGCAGTCGACTCACCTAAAGAGGCAAAATCAGCATTCATTAAGTGCTTCGGTAAAGCACCGGAAGTGTAAAATCTTCCTTATAGTTAAAAATAAAAAAAAAAGAAAGGGCTTCTGCATTGGTGTAGATACCAGAATCATTTCTTCTTCTTCTCCCTCATTTAGAATTGAGAGATTTTGCTCTGTTTAAATTCCTGATGTTAATCAGACTGAAATGCACTGATATCGTAAAGATGAATGGATAGGAACAATTTGCCTGCATTTTGTTGGGCTGTAGGAGGTTCATTCTCACACAACTTCCTGCTGTAACATCAAAGTCTGCCCCCTATATCCTCATGCTACCAGCAAAGCTAAGACTCGTGAATATCTCTCTAGTCTTAGCAAGAAAAGCAAACACGCTCATTCAAGGCTCCCTTTTAATGCAACTGTTCAACAGAGAAAATCAAGGCCGACGAGTCTTTAAGGGCCTTTTCAAGCAAAATCATCTCATCTTAAAGTAAGTACTTACCCCTCAATGGCTACAAATGGAAAGTTTATTTTCTCCCTTGTGTCGCACCTAAACTAGACTGATTTTGACAGTACATATGGCTAAACTTAGTTTATAAAGAGAAGGTGCAGGGCAGACAGCATAGAGCGACTACGGCTATCTTTAGTCTTCAATCAGAAATTTAAAATAGACTCGTATAACAAGATTCATTTGTGATGTACTGTAAAACACCTGGATTTATACTAGATTTATACCAGATTTATTTATACTAGATTGCTAGTTTTTTATACCAAGTAGTGTGGAAATGTCACATTCTTGATTTAGATTAAGATAATAGAGTTAACAAAAGGCTTCATACAACAATCATTTCTACCTGTGACTTGTAATTATTGATCTCTATCCTTCTCCACAGGAGGGATAACCAAAGAGATGAATACTCTATAAGTTAGATTGATCTAGTCTAAAACAAATAGTTATAGAGTTTTAACCTGGGGTGTTTTTACCATAATCATTTTTCTTATTGCTTACTGCCCTGTACATTGCTTTGGCTGCATTATAATGTAGATCATTGATAATCAAAGCAGTCAGCATCTAAACAGAAGGGAATTGGGAGAATCTCTCACTATGGTGATATATTCAATACAAGGATTTGTTTTGTGTCACTCTGCTGAGACCCTTCCATGAATATCTCTTTATGCCTGCATTTTACAATTATAGAGGACTGAGGGATGTGGACAATAGATTCTTGGAACATGAGAGGAGTAAGAACAAGAAACAATTGCTGATGCATTTATTACTTAAATCAGAGGCTAACATTTGTTTTATACAGGAAACGTACATGTTTAGAGAAGACTGGAAGGGAGATACAGATAGGAAATGGATAAAATCTATTATAGTAGCAGGGGATAGCTCTAACTCTAAAGGAGTGGCTATTATAATTAAAAAAATCATTTAGAGAGCCAATCATAGAACACAAATCTGATAATAATGGAAGATGGTGCTTTTTCACAACCCAAAACCCCTTCTCAGAAAAAACTATCCTTTTCTTAAATGTATATGGTCCATGTACGAGACAGCAAGATTTCATTTTGGAAATATACAATCTGTTATTTAAGTTCCCTAACCATCACCATATAAAAGGAGGGGACTGGAATGCAGTTATAGATCTGGTCTCAGACCATACCAGTAACTCCAGCTCACATAATTTTCAAGCTTTACTCTCTTTAGTTGAGCTAATGACAGACCTAAACCTCATAGATCCTATCTCTTTCAATGACAATCTCCAAAAAAGTAACATATACACATATTAATCTAAATGTCATAATTCTTGGTCAAGAATAGACTTTTTTTTTAATTTCAGAATTCCTGATAAGAGGAGAGATAACATTTTCTTTTGATTCCAGGTGTCTATCAGGCCATTCAAAATTCACTCTAAAAGTAAACCTTTCAGGTGAATCTTCCACCAGAATTAATTGCTGTAATTGGACACTAAATAATAATCTACTATATAAGAGAGAAGTTATCCAAGAGGTTTCTGATAGCCTAACAGAATTTGAGGAAAACTTAGGGAATCCATTAACATTCCATATGATATTCAATGGGCTGCCTACAAAGCGAAACTTAAAGGGATATTAATCCAAAAAGCCTCTTTCTTCAAAAGATTGGGAAAGGAAAACGAAGGCAGATTATTCACTAAACTTAAGGAGCTAGAAATTAAATTTCAGCTGAGTCCAAACCCTGACTTAGAGAAAATGATGAATAACACCCAAAGAGAACTTTTTGAACTACATCAACACAGCTACTCTCTCCAAGAACTAAGATTTATAGCCAAATATTCAGAATGGGTGCAGGTTTCAGCTAGAGCCTTAGCAAGAATAATTGAAAATAAACATGAGGCTTCTAGAATTTTTCTTCTCCAATATTGAAATAAGTTCTATAAATCAGATCCGGAATTTATAGAACTTTTCCAACACCTATATACTGAAATATATGGAACAAGCAATGATCAAATCTCTAGTCTCGAGACTGAGAACGTCCTCAATAATTTTAAGTTTCCCAAATTAAATGATGAGCAATCAGCATTTCTTAACACCCCTCTTAACCAACAAGAAATATCAGACGTCATTGGAAATCTAAAATTAGGCAAGACTCCAGGTCCATATGGTTACACACGAGATTTTTATAAAACCTTTAACATAAAACTGTCATCTATCCTACTTAAAGTCTATAACTACATTAAAATACAAGGGATAACAGACCTGTACTGGAACAATTCCAAAATCATCTTTATTCCAAAAAATAATCTTGACAAAGCCAATCCACATAACTACAGGCCTATTTCCTTAACTAATGTAGATATCAAAATTCTGTCCTCTCTCCTAGTGGAAAGACTCAAAAGAGTAATGCCATTCTTACTATCCTCCGAACAAGCTGGATTCATGAGTAACAGACATACATGGGACAATACATTAACACTAGACTCCATGATCCAACTTACCAAAAATGATAGAAACCCAAAATACACTTTGACACCAGATGCTTGTAAAGCATTTGACAGGCTTAACTGGTGCTTCTTATTCCCAGCTATATCTCATTTCAACATCCCCAAAGAATTTACTGATCAGATAAAAATGCTATACAAGAACTTACATACATACCTCTATATTAACAAAAAGTTATCCAATCTCATTAAGATATCTAATGGAATGAGGCAAGGATGCCCTCTTTCCCCACATCTTTTTAATTTATACAAAGAGCCTTTCTTCCTATATATATATATATATATATATATATATATATCATAAAAACCTTTCATTCAATCCCTAGAGTCTTGAACAGTAAAGTAATGCTATCAGTCTTTGCAGATGATTTAAACATTTATTTTGAATACCCCAACACTGATCTAAAGAAAATAATTGCCTCAATAAATTAATTCTTGAGAGTATCAGATTATAAAGTGAATCAAAGGAAATCCCATATTTTTCCTATTAATCCCTTAAACCATATAGAAAATTATTTCCCGGTCTCTCCTTTCAGAACAGTCTACTCTTTTAAATACCTAGGGGTCTACTATGAACACAGCCATCCTTCCATGTTTCAAAACAATCTACTTAAGTTGTGGTCAAATTTCACTCAAGACCTCCATAGATGGCAACAGCTGAAACTTTCTATGTTATCCAAAGCAGCAATAGTCAAGATGAACATATTACCAAAACTATTATACCACTTCAATGCATCAAATCTTATCATCCCAAATAGCCTCTCTGACAAAATGAACAAGGAACTCGCCAAATCTATATGGTTTCCAAAATCCGTTAGGATAAACTACTCAAAACTGATATAGCCAAAGAAAAAGGGGGCCTAACTCTACCAGATTTGCATCTCTATTACAAGATTATATGTGCTAACAGAGTTATAATAATCTCAGACTTCTGCTCCAACAAGGATAGATGGTCCCCCTCTTGGTTTAGAAATTGGCATCAACATGTGATCAATAATAACATTAATCTGAAAGCCCTCCCCATTATAACCTCAAAAAATCTTAGGAATATTAAGATAAACAATATCTTAAGACACAAAATAAAGATAGTTCAGGAGTTGATAAAATCTATAGAATTAGACAAAGTGCTTCATCTCCTACAACCAATTTGAACCCAAATATCAAGATCAACAACAAACTGCTAACTCTCATGGATTTCCCCCTAATTAAAGATTGTCTGATTTGGGATACATATAAATATAGAGATAAAAAGATACAAGATCTGCATTTAGCTTTGAAGGCGAACAACAAATATAACATTATTCTACCTCAAATTAGACAGATTGTATTAATGCTAACAAAAGACATACATATTAATGAAAAGGAAGTTACTAGACTAACTGAATTTATGGAAAGCCTAAGTAGCAAAGAAAAAATGCTTTCCAAACCCTACAAACTGGTAAACCTCAGTATATATAAATTCATTAATCTACACTCTAAATACTGGGATCAACATGGAACTACATTCACAGAAGAGCAGAAACTCAAAGCAATCAAATCTACCATTAAGCAATCTCCTTTTAAAAAAGTCATCTACACGCAATTAATGATCAGTAATAACACCTACTATACACCTTCTGTTCTTAATAAATTTGATCCCAAAATCTCTCCATCATGTTCATGTTGCTTGTTTCCCCATGCTGATCTTATACATGTTCTATGGTTTTGCAAATATTCTCACAATCTCTGGTGCTCTCTTAAAGTACACTTGGGAAAAATGGGTTATCAGAAATCAGTCCTATCCTGGGAAATTGTATTCTCCACATCACTGATCTCAAGTTACCTAAGCTGAAACACCATGTTCTAATTACCCTATGTTCACTAGTTAAGCTATACATAACTAAAACTGGTTAGACCGCACCAAACTTTCCTGGAGCGGATTTAGGAATTTGGCATCCAAGTACATTTCCTCTCAAAAAATTATAAGAAACACAAATAAATGAATCTACTATCAGAAATTCTGGAACCTCCTCTTTGACCACATCCTTAGTGGTTAGTCAAGAGTTTGAAATTAAGGGGAAGAATACATGTTGTTCAACTACAGTATGGTCTAAGCAATCCAAACATTAATTCTTTTTTTGGGTTTAATCTTTCACATACAACTTATAGTCTTGTACACGCAATGTACTGAAGAACTAATACTCTGCTTTGTTGTTTTTCTCATTCTCTTCTCTCATATGTTGTGGTAGCACTCTTGTAGATATTGTATATAGTTCTTAGTCTTAGAGTTTTTTTTATACTTAGGGGATATTTTGCATTTCTGTCTGTAACTGTTACTGATGTATCCAATTGTCAGCTATTACCTGTTTTGTATCTGTTACTCAAAATCAATACAATTTTTATTGAAAAAAAAAAGAAAATGCCATAAGATGACATTTACAGCCATATCCATAATGAATAGTAAACAGTACAAAGTGGTGAGAGAGAAGGAGTGAGCATACAGTCAGAAAGACACATATGAAAGGGCAGTGCTATGTGTCATTGATGCATATCTTTATGGTATGCCCTCAGTATTCATCTGTCATGTTCTGTATTATTAACTGATGGCTCTCGGGATCAAGAAGGTGTAAGACAGGCAAAACCTGACTAAGACATGAGTGGAATATTGGTGATTTACTAAATCTTCTCTATGGTCATGGATGTGTTTACAAATCCTTCTTGTAATATTATTCAAAATCTGTAATTAGAGGTTGTAACTGGATACAGATGAAGATATGTGTCATAAAACATATCATAGAAGTACTATATCATAGTAAAAAATAATGTGACATACACCTGGAATCAAACCCTTGATGCTATTGTTAAAAAAACAGACAAGTGATTTATGTCAACATTCCACAGAGGAAGTAGCACTTTCTTACATACAGGAGTCAAAGAACAGAGTAAGTGTTGCCAATGATTTCCTTTCCTCTGCCTTTACTCTGTATTCCAATAGGGCAGCATGTTTAAGCACCTTTGTGCAAGGATAGCCAGACTAATGAGGGTGATGGCAACAACTGAGCAGGTTTTGCCATAGGACATAACCAGCTATTCACCATCACTCAGTACTGGTACATGATGCCAAAGGCCATGCAAACTCTGAGGAGAAGTGAAGGCTTTCATACTGGCCATTTATGGCCATGTGTGTTGTGTGTGATTCTATTTTTGACTAGATTAAATGTGTGAAAAGGGGGTTGATAGGAAAGTGATGAAATGTGGGGAGCATGCAGAGTGGAAGGCATAGGGGAAATAGACAAATTTGCAGGTAGGTAGTAGGGGAGAACCATAGCTATCCACTTTTCACAAAATAAATGTAGAACTGGAGCCAGAATTTGCTGAGCTTGGACTGTCACCACACCAATGATAGGCGACAACAACAGAATAATGTTGTACAGCCAATATCAAGTGTGTCAAGAAGACACATAGGTGAAGTGGAGAGAGATATGTATAGGTCTTTATTTCTTTGTGGGACAATTGCCCATTATTTTTTTATATATTTTTTTAACATTCAAAGAGAGAGAGGAATGTTGGGGAAGGGGCTTACTAATGTGAGGGTCTGGTAGGTAGGTTAGGTGAGGAAGCAGGCCCAGACATGCAGGACAAACAATGTCCAAAAACTAATAGGCACAAGGCAAGACGAGTGTACACTGCAAAGTCCAACGAGGTTTAATAGCTGAGTAAAAACAAGCTTACAGCAATCAGTAGTCCGGTGCACACTCCGGTAACTGCCAAGCAATAAAAAGTTAAAAGCGATCTGGCTGCACAGAATCCAAGTCACAAAGTGTAAAGCGCTTTTTGTTAGGAAACACTTCTCCTAATTTCTTCAGACAATAGTGCTCAGAAAGAAAAAACAAGTTTAAGTACTATCCTAGGTACTCATACTTGTTAATACAATTAAGCCATTAAGCACAGTCACATAATTTAAAGGTGTAATCCTAAAATACTGAAGTCAAACAGTTTGTTTTTAAGTCATTAGGTAAAATGAGTGCCTTAGTTTTATAAAAAAACAAAGTTCTGTTGTCCTGTAACAGAACATGTAGTAAATTAAATAGTATTAAGTAAAATCGTAGTTAGTTCACTTTACTTATAACTAAAGTTCAGGGACCTGTGGAAGTAATAATCTTTTCATAAAAAACTGTGTTGTGTAATGTTTCTTTTAACCTATAAAAGGTGGGTGTAACTTAGCAATTGTAACCTCCCTAGGGCTAATGAGCATCTATCATTTAAGCATCCAGCAAAAATAATGTATGTACAGCTACTATCTCTTAAGGTTCTTTAGTTTTAGCACACACAGAATAGAAGTCATTTCATTCAAGCCCAGTGGAAAGCATGCATTGAGTCTAAGCTGCCACAAAAGTTCCAATTTCTCCAACATAAGTGTAGACGCCCCTCCTCTACTATTCATCTCAATTGAGTAGATTATGAGTCATTAGGAAAGTACTTAAACTTGTTTTTTCTTTCTGAGCACTATTGTCTGAAGAAATTAGGAGAAGTGTTTCCTAACGAAAAGCGCTTTACACTTTGTGACTTGGATTCTGTGCAGCCAGATCGCTTTTAACTTTTTATTGCTTGGCAGTTATCAGAGTGTGCACCGGACTACAGATTGCTGTAAGCTTGTTTTTACTCAGCTATTAAACCTTGTTGGAGTTTGTAGAACTGGTTTTGAAACTACTTTATTATCATTATAGGTAAATCCCTGCCTGGATGTATACAGAACACAGACTCTCCTGCAACACGCATAAACAGTTACCTTATATAGATGTGCATAGGTATGGTTGTACGGTCCCACGTGCTCTAGTCAAAATTTAATAAAAGACGCATTTAAGCAGAACCTTGTTTACTAAATAACAGAGATAAAATGTCAACTCATTGTGTTCACAGATGGACTCCATAGAAGAATTAGTTTTTGTAGTACTCGAATATGAATATTCCACTTAGATTCAGCAACATTACCATTAGCAGCAAACAATAGGTCACATGTTGAGGTGGTTTTCTAACCTTTTTAAGCGTCAAAATTTTAGCACTAGATCTTGAATCAGTAAAAGATCCACTGATCTGCCTGACAGTCTTTTGCAAAACTAGGAAAGAAGGCAGAGCTGGAAAATGACTCATGCTTTTCAGGTAATACAGTCATTGCCTTAATCTTTGGAATCTGGGTTCATTTCAGCTGGATGACAGTGTCTGTAACCATGTCTGATTTACATAAAACTGGTCAGTGTGGCTCCTATAGGTAATCTCATAATCTTACCACTGGGCATGATATGAAACTAAATATGTTTTATCCATAATAATTCCTGCAATCCACTTTCGACTTCCCACACTGATATCCTGAATCATCATCATTGAAAGATGTGTCCCTTGCATGATTGCTATGCTAAGTACAGTTTATATTAAACAGTCTCACTGAGATGTGGTTTCAAAAAGCACCATCTGGTTCTAATGTGTTTCTTTATTAAACGTTTCTCAGGATTCTGTCCACTGATAACAGTTTGGAATTCTTCTGTATCATAACAAAAAAGTGAAATTTTTATATTCAGTTTCCAAAAGGGTTGTCCATAGTTTCTCCACATCTGTCTTGAAGGTTCATACAGATAGTTCAGCTAACCCATTTGTTGCATGTTGTCCTGGTGCATTAACAGAATGACTCATTCATTTTTGCTTAAAAAATATTTTTGATGACATAAACGATTCTGTTGTCGGTGACAGTATGTTCAGGTAAAACATAAGCAGAGAAAAGTCTTTTGAGGTGATTAATAAAAGCTTGAGATATGATTTCAGGCATCGACAATATTTCATCACCCTCCCCAATCCAGAATATATTACTACTGGATGGTCTTTCAAAGTCAAAGTGCATTGTCTTCCAAAGGTCACCTGGAAATTCCATAGGTTATAATGATCCTTGTCTTGGCATCTTTTCTTCCATTTGACATGGCAAACAGAGTTTGTATACAGCCTCAATTTCTTCATCTAACAGGTTTCTCAGTTTAAGAACGTATTCCACTGAAGTTTAAGCCCTTGTAAAACACATCTTGTTGCAATCATCAGCCTTCACTGTTGTTACATTTGACCAGTGTCCTATCATAAGGCTTAACACTTTTAAAAGCTCAGGCTTAGTTCTTTTTTCACTCGCTATTAAATCTGATTTAATTTAAAATGTCCTGAAAGTGTTCTTCATGTGACATATTCTTGTATTTTGTGACTTATTTAATGTATTTATTTGTTTGTTTGCTTAATCGGGCAGCTCAAAAAGCTGCTAGTCTCCATATAATAGCAAGCCTTGAAGACTCATTGTCACTTATTTTTTGCTATCTTACTAATACCCATTCCCTCCAGATAAGTCTTTAAAAACACCACCAATGCATTTCTTTATCTGACCCTAGACAACATTATTGTTTATCTCGGCAAACAGCACACGGCTGTCTCTGTCAGCCAGAGCCACTTTGTTTTTAAATTATTTTATATTTACATTGCCACATCCAGAATATTCTCCCGCCCTACTGTACAGACTCTCATTAGCAATCCATATGTACCCACTTAAGTCTAGTCACCACCATGGGACACTTACTTTGAAACATCCTACATTCAACACATCCTTAGTGAAGAAGATATTTCAAAATATTGACCTCCAAATTAGAACAAATGATCAGTATACTTAAATTATCAAAATCACTTTAACTTCCAGAAAAAATAGTTGTGAGAATACCTGAATGTTTTTTGTAACTGCCAGTATCTCAGAGATAATAGCTAATCTCAACAGTATTATAAGTACATATACCAGCAAATGTACAATAATATAGTATACAATATGATACCATGTTTTCACCCCCATTTTATGTTTATAGCAAATGTTAGTCAATGCTGGACCTCTTAATGCTAATCTTATTGTTTTGGTCATCATATCCATGCTTCTGATATTTATTATATCTTTTCAGCCATGACCTAAGCCAGTAGGCACATTAGTACTTATGTATTATCGCAAACAGATTTTCGCAGTTGCAAAAATAGCATACTTCAAGTCAAAGGAGGCCGTGCAACACTGTACAGTATTATTGAAAGTCCTTATTGCTCAGTAATCCTGTGGGTTACCTTCAGGAAGACCTATAAATTATGTATGTGAACCGTTACTGTTGTAAGGCCCCTAGCAACATTTCATCATTCAGAGATGGCAGCTATTTGAATCGACCACGACCTTTGAAGTTCATGACAGCAGTTAGGCACATTGCCCTTTCTGTTCAGATATTTCCAGCGTCCTTAAGGAAACATTAAGGAGAATGTTTAAGCGATTTAACAAGTACAGCAAATGAGCTGTTTGGGAGGGGAATTGGAGATGTACAACACTTGAAATTTGACTTTGTAAACAGCACAACAAACCTCTCAAGCATGGAGATTTCACCATCACATCTGCTTTTCCTGTTAATTATCTGTCTACAGTGTTACACCTAAAAGGTGTTTTGGGGACAAACTATTCAGTAATCAGGCAAAGTTAGAGAGGAAAGGGCGATTTCCCATTAGCAGCACAGGAATGGTTATGTTTAAATTGATTTTTATTTCACAGTGAATGTGTTTTTAGAAGGGTTATCAAGAACACCAGAAAAAGTTACTGTTGCTGTGGCTGTAAGCACCGTTAATGCACAAATGAGACAGCTCCACACATGCTGGCAGTAAAGTGCACACAGCCACAGCGACACACTAACTTTCTCCGTTGTTCTTGACAACCCTTCTTAAAACAACCTTCACTGTGAAAGAAAAGACATTTCCTGACATTGCTACAACACTAACGGTCAGCTTTCAATATCGGGAAGCAAGTGGTATTATCGCTAAAATCTGGTTGTGATAATATGTAAGTACTGGCACATTAATTACTACATGTTTAAATTAAAACTCCTTTCCACCCATACAGTGACTGAAAGGGTATACATGACAGTTCACTTACCAAGTTAACAAATAATAAAAATACAATATGGTGGTCTTTGGACCATCTTAAATCTGATCTAAGCCAAAGGCAAAAAGATTACAAATGCAATAAATAGAATATAGAATTATTTGACATTCAAAGAATGGTGAGACTATGTAGGTTTCAAACAATTTAAATCACATTTAGTTTTATTTATCTGTCTAAACAGTGCTAAACATTGTCATTAAAATTTTAGATTCATTTTCTGCTTGTGAGTTACTAAAGTTTTTTTTTTTCATAGTAAGTATGTAACTATAGATTGCTAGAAACCTTTCACTTAAGAGATCTGCTAATGAAAGCACATACTCCATGAACAATAAAGGCAAAAAGATAGAACACTATGGTACATTACATTCCAGAGGCTATAAGGAAGATGAATTGAGCCCTGAGCAGGCCGTGTGAGTACGGCCTACAAGTAAGAACTGAACCACTCTAAGACAATAGCAAAAATACCACAGTAGGTCTGTAAACATTGCATTTAATTTCCATGGACCACTGTATAAAATGTCACTCAGTGATCCAGAAAGACCAACAAAAAACATTCTTGGATCAAAATAATTTCAACAGTTCATTGTATAAAGACATCCCTCTCAACTATCCAGATTTCCATAGAATGTACAAATTTTTGCCTCATATTTTTGGTCTGTTCCACATAAAACTTGTGGTTCTCTGGCAAATCACTTATGATTGAAACCACTAAATAATGGAATGCATTTGAATTTTAGACTTCATGGGCTGGATTTATGAAGGCTTGCACAGAGTCTAAGAGTAGTGTAAGATGGCAGACAGCCAATATATCTGCCAAGCGATCCAGCAATAGCTGGCAGGGGTGTGCATGAGAGATTCTAAAGCTACTCTTGCACGGACAGTGTTATGGTATGCAAATTATCTCATTTGCTGCTGAAAGCTATGCAAATGAGGTAAATTTGCAATCCAGGAAACACTAACCTGTCTGTGGAAGAGTAGTGTTATTTGTAGAAATTTACTCCATTGGTAACGGAGTACCGTTCTTCAAATAGCTAAACGGAGCTATGACAGCTCCAAATAAAGGATGCATCTAGTTGAGGAAGCATGCCAATGGCCAAAGATAAGGCCATTGGCATTTGCAAATGTTGTAAATCCTTAAAATCCAGTTTTTTTTTCCCCGATCGCTGATGTTTAAGCATAGAGCAGCATCGTGCAAATGTGTTGCGCTTTAAATAAAATTAAACAAATTGAGAAATAGCCAAAAATGGGCAATTTCACTAAAAAGCTTGTTCTGCCATGCAGGTGAATAGCAGGCTGAAAACAACATGGCCACTGAGTAGTGATTGCTAAGGGGGGGGAAGCTCAGTGTGAGAGATGTAACCAAGTATTAGTAGGCAATCCCATGCAAATGAGGATAAGGATAGTGAATCCCAATTTTCCCCGGCATGTGAGCCATGTCCCTAGAGTGTGAATGTAGGAGTAGGGGAGTAGTAGAGTAGAAGATAGGCAACATCATGAGGGGGTATGTCTGAAAGACTGTAAGCTTATTGGAGCACAGTGGCTTGTGTTTGCCCTGAGATGCTCAAGATTGCAAGAGGCGTGTCTACAGTTGTCCTAGCTGAAAACAAGAAACCAAAGGTTTACGCCATAGATATATCTGAAATTTCTTGCAAACGGGCACACAGCGTGTGCACGTTTTTGTGCTTGTTTGCGCGGCACTGCCCTGGGTGGAAACAGAAAGGGAATAGGAAGGAAAAGAAGTAGTAGGAAGTTAACCAAGGAGAACTAGCTGAGCTGCCAGGTGAAATATATCAGAATAAGCCAATTACACAGGCAGTAGACTAGCCCAGCCCAGCCCAGCACTTTAAACTCTGCAAACAGCAGTCTGTCCTGTTTTTTCCCAAGAACTCTGCAACACTGCAGTATACAAAGAGTGAAAACTTAAAACGCTTAGGTCAGACAAAATGTTAGGGGCTGCTATTGCTATCATAAACCAACATGTGCAAGGTGCTGAGGGTGGTGATGTTGTGAATGCTGCAGAGCAACCCACAGTGAGGAGACGGAGAAGAGTGTACAGACCCATGGTAACCTACCAGGGGCTACATGAGCTGGAGATAGTGGAGCGCTATAGAGTGGACAGAGACCTCCTGCAGCAAATTGTTGAGCTGTGCCGGCCATGCCTCACACACAGAACCAACAGAGGGGAACCCATCCCAGTGGATACCAAGGTATGTGTTGGCCTACGAATACTAGCTACAGGTACCTTCCAGAGACCAACTGGTGATATGATGGGAGTTTCACAGGCATCAACATCCAAGGTACTGCACCAGTTCCTGGATGCCATGTCAGCACTTGTCGGTGAGCACGTATATTTCCCCAATTCCCATGAGGCATTGGCCAGCAATATGCATCTTTTCCACCAAATAGCAGAATAGCCTGAGGTAGTGGGTGCAATAGACTGCACACACATACACATCAAAGCACCACCCGGTGAGCGAGGTAGGGTCTACATCAACCACAAGGGCTTCCCCTCCATCAACCGCCAGGTCATGTGCAATGCCCAAGGCATAATAATGATTGTGTGTGCTGGCTGCCCTGGAAGCTATCACGATTCCCACATCTGGCATCTGACGCAGCTGTACCAGAGATTTGCCAAATGGGACATCCCTGATGGTCACCTAGTGGGGGATGCTGGATATGCACTGGAGCCATGGCTGATGACACGCATCAGAAATGCACACACACCTGAACAAGAACTCCATAATGAGGCACACGCACAAACAAGAAACATTACTGAGCATGTGTTTGGTATGCTCAAGTCATGGTTCTGGTGCCTGGACACATCTGGTGGAGCCTTGCAGTACTCACCAACTACATGTACCCAAATTGTCATGGTATGTGTCATGCTACACAATATGATCCTGTAAAAACAGCTGCAGCAGGAACAGCATGGGGCAGGGCCAAACAGCCCCACACCATTGCCAAGGCCTGCACAGGCACAGCATGGCTCGGAGGAGGAACAACCTGAGCCTGCCCTAGAAGGCAGAAGGAGGCATGCCCAGTATGCCTTGGCCTTGGCAAAGAGGCAACGCATTGCACATACACTGACTCAGTAGGATCCCTGGAAATGACACCTCTCTCTGACTCGCACATACAATAAAAGGGATGCCTAACTTGACACTACCTGTTTTCAAACATGTATAGGGAGTGTACTATGTGCATCCGACATAGGCAGCCCTGCAGCACCACCTGAGGCATGATTGCCTTATTTTAAGCAATATAAAGCACTGTTAAACACATTTTACCACTATTTAGCATATTTAAACACAATTGCATGGAGCTGCGCACCGCACTAGCTAGCGCAATGTTGAGCAATGTTGGGCGATGTTGGGCAAAGTCGGGCAATGTTGGGCAAAGTCGGGCAAAGTTGGGCAAAATCGGGCAAAGTCGGGCAAAGTTGAGCAAAGTCAGGTAAACACGCTCACGCCTGCTTTACTGTTCCTTAAGCAGTCTGGTCTGCCCAGCAGGAAAATAAAAAGCAGTGACAGGGCTCAAACTCAGGATACTGTGCACTATAGTCACAGTACTGAACCACTAAGCCATGACAGCATTTCACTGGCACAGACACAGCAGGACAATTGCAGACTAATGCAAACACAAACAAATGCTGTATCATGCCCTCTGAAGAGGCATATGAGTAACTTCCCACCAGGCCTATGCAGACAGATAACAGCAGGCCAGGCAGTGTGATGTGGGTTGGGTAGGCTATGAAGTCACAAACTAATATACGTGAAATTGGAAGCTAAGATCTGTAGTACAGTAGTATGCCTCAAGCCAGTATGATAGGCAACAGTACAGACTGAAATGGAGTACCTGACATAGCAGTGCAGGCCTAGCAAATGTGTATAAGTGTCAGGTGAACCCCTCATCCTATGTACACCCACAGTAACAATCAGGTGTGCTCCCCAGGTAGAAATGTACAACTAATAGCTGCCCCCCCCCCATATGTAGAAATGTTGATAAGTCTATGCAAAGTGACTCATGGAAGCCCTGCAGGCACAGTGTGCTTCCTATCAATGTACAACACAAAGGTGAGCCCTGAAGTAAAAACCAACTTGAGTTTTCACACACATATAGTATATATGTCCATACTGGGCATGCTCACACACTTTAACAAATTTAGCAAATTTCAGTCAGCAATATACTGAAAGGTCATACTGGGCATGCTCAAACACTTAAATAACCAAAGAAAATGTCAGTCAACAACATACTGAAAGGTCATACTGGGCATGCTCACACACTTAGGCCATGTCTGAGTACAGCAGTGGGCCACACATATCTGGCAGTTGCAGTTCTTACCCCAGAAACTTGTCACTATTGGCCAATCCTGCCTCGTGCACACAGTTATATGAAAACAGACCCATATACTATATTGGACTCCTGTCATAATCAAACTATGTACTACAAGTACTTAAGTTGTCCAAAGAAAGTGAAAATTCAAAGAATATCAGTAAATCTCCAATCAGTATCATCAACAAACAATGAGCACTCCTAACATTATCCAATCCATGTTCTGGCAAAAATATTGTCAAAGAGTCCATAGAGAACCACAAAGCTTTCTTTCTCTATGTCATAAATATCAATGTAAACTCATATATGTTCTGAGTCAATGCAAACTGTAAATGAATACATGTACATGGCTGACATTGCCAACATCTTGTCAGACAGGTTCATACATATTTACCCCCCTCTCACTGACAAAAGGGCCCATTATCATACCTGGAGATTGTGAAAACCCAGAAATCACATATACAATGGTTAAACAACTTTTTCCAAACCTAAAAACACACAGTCTATAGGATGACATGGTTTCCCTAGCTGTGTCATATGTAAACTCCAAAACAAACAGACCCTGCACCTGAACAGTCTGTTGAAACTCACCCTCTGTACAAGATATGAAACTGTTGAATGGGTTAAAGCAACGTTTGGCACACTCCACAATTGTTGGTGCACAACAGACCATGGGAACTATTGTCTTATAAACCTACTAAGCCTGATCATGGAGTCCATCATGATGGAACTCATAAACAGAGCTATTGGGAGCTTACAAACATCCAACCCTCCCATTTTGGTTTGGTCAGGGGCAGATCATGGTTCCCAAACCTGTTAGACTGTTTTCAAGGCAGTCACCCAGGACATACATCAATGAAATGAGCTACACACGTCCCACATAGACCTTGAAAAGCCCTTTTCCAGCATCCCAGACACATGTCGTATACACAAAATCAACAACCTGTGCATAAATATGTATGTCATCTGATGGATTGCCAACTGGGGCACAGATATATCCCACAAGGTAAGAATTGTGGTCTCCTGTTCAAGCTGGTAACAACTGCTGCCCCCCATGGCTCAGTGCTGGGACCCCTACTGTCTGGTGTATACTTTTCAGAAATACAGTCAAACACATGAGAGCTATGTTTAGCAAAATTTGTGGATGACTGCAAAAAAGTTGTCATAATCAATGTTTGGGACAACAGAGACATCCT
This sequence comes from Protopterus annectens, assembly GCF_019279795.1. Classification (NCBI taxonomy): domain Eukaryota; kingdom Metazoa; phylum Chordata; order Ceratodontiformes; family Protopteridae; genus Protopterus; species Protopterus annectens. The sequence continues at coordinate 763,493,852 of NC_056734.1, read as the reverse complement.
TAAAAAGGGTCTCAGTCAGACAGATGTGGTTTCAAAATTATGGCCTCGAGCTACAGTCATACAAATACCACATAGGTGCCAACACCCTAAATATGGAGGTGATAATAAGGGATCTATGGACACATGTGGATAGTCATCTCTAATTCCAGAAACACATTCACAAAGTGGTTAGAAAATCATGCTATGTGTTCCCACAAACTGCCAAGATCTTTGCATGTAGGTCAAAGGAGGTTCCCTCTACTCATCAGTCATCTGACCCATCAGAGAGTACCACAACACACTTGCGATGAATCCGACTAGGCACCTTCAGCAGCTGGAAAGACCACTAAAGTACCTCAACAAGAGGATTACTGGCCTCAAACAGTTATCCCATGCAACAAGACTGAATTTAACTCAATCTGTACTCTATTGCATACTGTCTACTCAGGAGATCTCTGCCCAACAGACAGGTCCATGTCCAATGCAGAACTGATGTACATGCGCTATCTTAAGTAAACCCAAGCTCACTGTACCACATGCTCTAGGGATATAATCATCACAACATTAAATAGAACATGTTGGAGGGATACATTACTAACTCACAGACTTCCCTTGCTGTGGAACAGGCTCACAACCGACATTAAGCCGAGACCCTCACTGACACTCTTCCAGAGGAGCCTTGATGAGTGTATGTGAAACTGAACTGTCACATCATGGATCACTTCATCAGCTCTACTACACAAAGGCCTAGGGAACTAACTCCAAGGGTGGTGATAGCTGCACACTCTAGCCATACTAATATATGCCTTCAGGCAGATAGCCTATTACCTTCCTATGTACCTATATATATATATATATATATATATATATATATATATATATATATATATGTCGAAAGATTTTACTCTTCTAACATATTCTGGAAGAATCACACCAAGTTCTTGTAATCAAGTAAAACAGCTTTATTTTACATGCATGGAGACCTGCTACATGATAGTAGTATGCCAGCAGTCTGGCTACTTGTACTTTGAGTTCTGCTTTTATAGACCTTTCTGCACGTACACACACGTAGCACACAGGACATTCATCAGAAAGTGATAGTTTGATTACTTGTTTTTACCAGCTAGTACCACAGTTATTCTTGCAACATTAACTTTCTTATCAGCAGTTTAAGATTAACTTCTGCATTCCTCAGTTATCAACACATTCCAGAACATTTCAGTTTGCATGCAGTGAACATTTTTCTGCTTAACCCTTTATATACAGAATACAAAATATGTTGAACTTCAGTATTTTTCCGCATTTCCCCCCGTACAACATTTTGTATAATGTTTATTTTACACAATCCCAGATACGTTTTATACCTTCTCATAATCAGAAAAATATGCTTTTGTAGCATTGGCAGAGATAACCTTCGATATTATCATTTTGATACATGGTATGCAACAGCAGCCAAGCAGCAAAAATATGACTGCACCAACACATACAGCAATTAAGATATTCATTAACACAGAACCCCAGTTTCCAAACAGGTTTTGGAAAAAGTCAGTCAAGGGGTTTGGACCAGGTTTAGTCAGTTCAGAAACTTGTTGAATTATTTCAAGATGACTCTGGATTTCATGCTCGTTGTCAGGAATAAATGAGCAGCACTCCTCATGTATGAGAGCGCAAGTACCTCCTTAAGCGCTAGGGTGAAATTGAGCCATATGGTTCTGCAACACTACTGTTCTCATCGCCGTTAATTCGTCCGTCACCAATTCTAGCGCTGAAAATGTCGCATTACTCAGAGTCTCTAACAGTTTTGACAGTTTTCTCAGTTCCCAGATGGATTTTACTGTCCCATACGCTGGCAAAATACCAGCCCAAGCAATTACATCATCACCTAGGTCCATATGTGAGAGTCCTTTGCTGCTGACGTGCGCCAAGTCATGGTGATAAATCCATGATGCATCAATGTTACCTACGGGATTAATAGGTTTATTAAGAGAACATGCATTTCGTATTTTACCTTGAGGTAATGCATTCACATGTCTGATAGCTGGTATCAGATACCCCAAAAAACAACTTCCTGACCAGCCATATGGTAACCATTTATATGCTTTCCTACCACAAATAAAATAACAATAATTCGTTTTGAGGGTGACATTGGTTGGGAATTCATAACTCTGATTTGGCTTTAGCCCCTTAAATAACAGGCCATATACATACAGCATTTTTTCAACAAAACTAGTATCATTTACATTGATATCTTTTTTTTTAGCTCCAAACTTGGTCTCACACTGCCCTTCTAGGGTACAATTATGAACTATTGTCAAATTACATTGGCTCAGCCCCACCTTAACTTTTCCAATCTTTTGAAAACACACTGTTCCATTTTGGCGCCCCAGAAGAGGTAGCGCCACCTTGTCTCTCAGTGGTACTTCTGTGGTTTCAAACAACAAATTATTCCAAGTTTCATTTGTTCCCAGAGGGGCTGTCCCTAACATTAAGCCACTATGTACAGTAGGTATTGCAGTACATACCCAACAATTTGAGACATTCATTGAGGATGCATATGCATATTTAATCGCTTGATATGTATTAAAGTTTGGATGCCAGTTGGTGTGTTTGTCTCTTTTCGAATGGCTAGCTTCATTAAAAAACAGAAATGGCCAAAACAGAAATATTACAATCACAATAGTTATAAACAATAAAATATTGCAATAGAACCATTTTCTTTTATTCTCATTATTGTCCTTCATGGTTACTGCTGTCTGTTTGTTCCTCAGGGGGATTCAAGTTTTTATCTAACTTAAAATGTTTTACAATTTTACAATGCGTTAGGTGGATCCATGAGGACCTTTCTTTAATCCAAACTGCCGTTGGAGTTGCGATCAACACCTGATAGGGGCCCTCCCATTTGGGAGATGCCCAGTTCTTGCGTTTGATGATCTTGACCCAGACCCAGTCACCTGGTCTGATTTCCGTGATTTTGTCATCTCTTGAACCTGAAAAACAATCATTCATTAAACAGCTGTTAGTATTGGTCAGCATTTTTCTCATGTAATCTGCTATCTCCTCACCCCCCTCACGTTCCACAGGCAACAAGTTTTGCCACTGCGGGACGTAATAAGGTCTCCCGTACAATAACTCAAATGGGGTGACTCCTTTTGAGGTGGGAGTTGTCCGCATGGAAAGGAGGGCTAGAGGTAGACATGTAATCGAAGACTGATGTGTCTCGGCCATGAGTTTTCTCAATTTGCCTTTTAGAATGCCGTTGTGGCGTTCCACCAACCCTGCTGACTGTGGGTGGTAGGCACAATGGTGTTTCAGTTCAATTTGGAAAACTGTAGACATTTTCTGAATGATTTGATTAACAAAATGCGTGCTGTTGTCAGAGTAGATGCGTGTAGGAAGTCCAAAGTGCGGGACGATGTGATTGACCAAAATTTTAGTCACTGTTTGAGCATCCGGATGTGTCACCGGAAAAGCCTCAAACCACTTAGTAAATGCATCTACTATCACTAAAACAAACTTCTTTAGTTGTGCCGGGGTCAATTCGATGAAGTCCATACATATTGTATGAAATGGATAGGGGGGTGTTGGAAATGATGCCGGGCAACTCTGACCCCTCCCCCGTGGTATTTAGCACATACTATGCAGGATAGAAAAAAACATTTTGCATATGCAATGAAACCCTTGGTCCAAAAGGTAAGGTGGATAATTCTAACCATAGCTGCAGGGCCCAGATGGGAAGGGCCATGCACGACTAGTGCTGCATACCTAAAAGATTAGTAGGCAAAACATATTTATTATCTGGTCCCACATAGATTCCTTTGTTCTGTCTAACACCATACCTAGTCCAGCGTTGTTTTTCCTGTACTGTGCTAAGTTCCTGCATGACTTGTAAGGTTTGTAAATCAAACTTATCTGTTGGTTGTAATTCTGTAGGTGTGGTTTCAAGTGAAAAGGTACTGGACATAGCTGCCTCTTTGGCTGCTTTGTCTGCTAGGGCATTACCAAGTGATACCGGGTCCTTAGCACGGGTATGAGCAGTGCATTTACAGATGGCCAAACCCCGTGGCCATTGGACGGCTTGTAGTAATTCAAGGATTAGTTTTTTGTGCATGATGTCTTTTCCTGAGGTTGTAACCATCCCCCTATTTTTCCATTGCTGAGCAAACACATGTACCATAGAGAAAGCATATTGACTATCCATATAGATAGTGACATCCCTGTCCTCCGAAAGGAGACATGCCCATGTTACAGCAATCAGTTCCGCTGCTTGAGCGGATAAGTTCCCGGGGAGTGGTCTTGCCTCTATTATCTGAGTTGCAGTAGTAACTGCATACCCTACCTGCGTGGTGCCTGTTTCTGTTTTGCATGCCGACCCATCTACAAACAGTGTCCAGTCCGCATGTAGTAAGGGTTGATCTTTAAGATCCGGTCTTGGTAGAACTTTAGAATGTATGAGATCTAAGCATACATGCGAGATACCGTCTTCAGCAACGGGTAGCAATGTCGCTGGATTTAAGGTAGTGCATCTCTCAATTGTCATGTGCAGCTGTGATAACAGCGTAGTCATACAAGATAAATGTCTGCTAGGTGACAGAAATGTTAACTTGTCCTGCAGAAGGATGACTGCTACGGAGTGCGGGACTTTTAACATAAGATCATGGAACAATACCAACGTGGCAGACGCTCGTACCGCCAGGGCAGCTGCAATTACTGCTTGCACACAGTGTGGTAATGCTCATGCTACTGAATCTAATTTGCTAGAGTAAAATGCCAATGGTCTTAGCTTATCCCCATACGTTTGCATTAAAACAGATGTCATAAATCCCTGTTTGCAATCTACAGTCTGTACAAAGGCCTTGCTGTAGTCTGGAAACCCCAATGTCGCTGACCCAGCTATCAGTTGCTTGATTCTAGTGAATGCCTGTATTGCCTTGTCTGTCCAGTGCAGCAAATCTGTTGCCGCCATCGGTATAGCAAAAATTAAGTCTGATAGCGGGTGCACTTCTTCGGCATAGTTGGGAATCCAACTATGACAGAAGTTTGTAATACCTAAAAAGGACATCATTTCCTTTTTTGTAGTTGGCATGGGGGCTTGTAAAATAGCATTTTTTCTACTGTCATCTAATCGCCTGCCCTTCCCAGAGATAGTATAACCCAGGTAACGTACTTCTAATTTACAAAATTGTAACTTAGACTTATTTACCTTATGTCCTTCGTGTGCCAGAAAGTGTAGTAGTCGAATAGTCTCAGACTTACAGAGTTCTTCCGTAGTTGCGGCCAGGAGGATATCATCCACGTACAGCAGTAGGTGGCACTCTTGGGCAGGTTGGAACTGAGCCAAATTGGTGGAAATCTCTTGTGAGAAGATGGTCGGACTTTCGCAGTATCCCTGCGGTAACCTGGTATAGGTATAACGCTTGCCCATAAACGTAAATGCAAACCAAAATCTACTATCTTCCTGCAAGGGAATGGAGAAAAAGGCATTACTGATATCAATTACAGAAAAGTAGTTATCCGTTGGAAGGATATCGTTCAGCAGAATAGACGGATCCGGGACCATGGGGGCCCAAGGTACCACCGCGGCATTTATTGCCTGTAAGTCTTGTACCATCCTCCATGTCCCATCCGTTTTTTTTACTGGAAATAAGTATTACGGTGAGTCTGTGCAGAATTAATACTCCAGCTTTCAAAAGTGCTGTGATTACCGGTAAAATGCCCTCCTCTGCCTTTCTGCTCAAGGGATACTGCCGTTTATGAGGTCTAAATTCTGACTTGGGTGTAATCTTTACCTGTCCTGCCATTCTAATCAGTCCGATATCATGCTGACCCTGCGACCATAATGAGTTTGGAATCATCTGCAATTGAGATTCCTCCATGGGGGTAAGGAGACATAGTCATAATGTCCCAGGGGATTGTATCGGTTCGTCTTCCCAGAGGTGCACGGTCGGTCTGGCTTGTGTAACCCAGTTAAGTTTTTGAACCTGAACGCCTTTATCTGCCAACTGTTCTGGTGTCCATCCTACCCATTCAGTTATTTTCTTACCCACGAGGTACCATGACATTCCTTCACCCTCCGTGACTAAAATATGTGTGGTTAATTCATTCTCATACAGCAGCTGCATATCCCTTGTAAGGCTGCATGTGACTGCAGAATTACCTAGTGTCTCCCAAAAAAGGCTATGCAATACTAGTTTGGTGACTTTAAAACTAAGAAATTTATTTTCGTATTCTAAATCAGGTCCGGCACATCTTCTGTAATACATCGTGCAATGTAATGGATCTGACACCTTCGGATTTTTTATTCCGTATTTACTTAATGCCAAATTTGTAAGATCCCTCACTACACTCTGGGGGCCTGTCTCTATCAAATCATTACTATACCAGTAATGTAGATCTCCCTGCCCCTCTAATAGCATTGCACTATTTGGTTCAATTCTCCTTGCCACCATCCCAGTGGAGGTTGGGATGGCTGCTATGCCGAACACTTGTATTAAATCTCTTCCTAGTAAATTTACTGGGCAAATTTTTGAAATTATTACTCGGAACCGTATGGTTTAGTTCGTCTCTGGGTCGGTAAACCACAGAGGTTTGGACAATGGCTCTTTGTAAATACGACCATTTGCTGCTTTTACAAGCACATATTCATCCGAAGTAACATCGGATGATATGGCAGTACTTCTGACTAACCTTCGTGAAGCCCCTGAGTCACAAAGGAATTCTATGTCTCGGCCCTCAACTTGCAATGTGATCACTGGTTGGGATTCCAATTGCATAGTTGATGCTAGTGCTATTAGATTTACCATTTGATATTCCTCATTTTCTGCCATTTCCTGTCCCCACCCATCGTCTTCACTTGTACCTACTTCCCCATTATCACTTTCTTCTTCTTCCTCATACCCTCCATCTACGTCTTTCTGACCGTCATATAGTCATGCGGTACCACCGGAAGCAGCCATCGGTTTCTCCAGTCCTCTGCAATCTCTGGCAAAATGTCCCTTCTTACCGCACTTAAAACATTCCCCCCTCTTTTGTCTACCTTCGAAATCCTCGGAATGACTTACGCCTCCCCGTCCTCGTCCTCTTCCCCTGCCATGCCCTCTTCCGCGGTTCACGGAACCTTGAACTAACATTAAAGTTCCATGTTCACTAACTGTAAAAGTCTGGGCTTGTTTATCTTTTTTTTCCTTAAGGTATTTCTCAGCATGTCTAGCATACTCCATAAGGGGCTGTAGACGCGCTGTTCTGTGTGTGATCATATGCTTTTGTATAAAGTTACCAATGGCTGTCTTGCAGCCCTTTAGGAATGCATTTTTCAATTGCTGTTCATAGGGCGAGTCATTTTCCTGATTTTCTACCTTAATCAACCCACTATGAGCATCAAAACATTGTGTGAGATGATGTAGATAATTGTCTACGGTTTCGTCATCTGATTGAACTCATTGATTAATGCAAGTCCAATCTGTCTTGGGCTTCCAATGTTCTTCTATTTTATCTAAGAGAGTCTTTATTCTGGTTCTACACACTTAGTTAAGCGGCAAGGCTCCTCCTTCCCTGGTAGCAGGGGTCCCAATTTCCAAATAAGGTGCCAATCTGGTCCTAGGATTTGCCTTATTACTTGTTCAAATTCTACAGCGTTTAATCTATAACTCATTCTCATGCCCCCTCGTCTGTCGGAATTTACGCATATCTACCGGATGGGGAATCCCTCTACCGCTTCGGATGTCATCACGGGTCCACGGTCGGTAGATAATATTGTAGGACCCTGCCTTCTCGCCTGCTTGAGGATTTGCCACTTCTATCAGCGGGTATTCCTCTCCTTCCTGATCTACCTTTTCCTTAATTGTCCAGTGCCCTTCTCCTAATACTTCCGCTGCATAAGTCAAGAGTGTTGGCGGGCTCTCTCTGTAATATAATACTTGGCGTGGGGCCACCACGAAGCCTGGTATTGTGGTGGGTCCAGGTCGGGGCACCTCGATAACCTGTGCAGGGTCTGGATACTGGATGGGAGGCCGAGGGATTCTGGTGACTACGACTGACTGTGGAAGTTTCATTTTCTTCTTTTTGAACAAAGTACACATCTCTTTCACTTGAATTACCACACACTTTTTTCAAATTTTGTTCCCTATGTCTCTTATTTGCTTCCTCCAGCCATTTCTGTGCCTGGGGAAACCCCACCTTCTTTTGATTCCTTGTCTTATTTCCTGCCTGTTTGCGCAGTAATCTTACTAGATTTTGACATTCTGACTTATTTAAACATCCACTAAACCCATGATCTTTTTTTCATTTATCTAAATATTTTACGTTCTTTGGGTGTAAATCAAACATAAACTTTTCATCTTCAGTTTTGTAAGCCTTTGGCAACTGGTTCCTGTTCCCATTTCTCTTACGAGAAACTATTCCTGTTCCTGAGATCTCTTGTATATGGAATCTATTCACATATACTCCTTATACTTGAGAAAATTAAATTTCTCCCTTGACTAGTCCCTTAAAATTTAGACAAAAATTCCAATCAGAAACAAAAATAATGTTTTGCTTACCTTTGTGATTCCTCCGCCCTGTTTCGCTGCCACCTCACGGATTGAATCTGGAAAGAGTGACTGGCCTCTAATTTCGACCTGTTAAAGTCGGAGGTCTTTCGTTCGAGGAGAGCCTGATCTCTCTCCACCTGCAGTTTTCAGCCTCTCTTTGTTCGATTCAGCGCGTGGGGGGGCCGCTACGTTAGGCGGCAGTTATGTCGAAAGATTTTACTCTTCTAACATATTCTGGAAGAATCACACCAAGTTCTTGTAAGCAAGTAAAACAGCTTTATTTTACATGCATGGAGACCTGCTACATGATAGTAGTATGCCAGCAGTCTGGCTACTTGTACTTTGAGTTCTGCTTTTATAGACCCTTCTGCATGTACACACACGTAGCACACAGGACATTCATCAGAAAGTGATAGTTTGATTACTTGTTTTTACCAGCTAGTACCACAGTTATTCTTGCAACATTAACTTTCTTATCAGCAGTTTAAGATTAACTTCTGCATTCCTCAGTTATCAACACATTCCAGAACATTTCAGTTTGCACGCAGTGAACATTTTTCTGCTTAACCCTTTATATACAGAATACAAAATATGTTGAACTTCAGTATTTTTCCACAATATATATATATATATATATATATATATATATATATATATATATATATATATGTGTGTGTGTGTGTGTGTGTGTGTGTGTGTGTGTAGGGGGAACACAGTATAATAAGCCAAAGATGGATGGGCAGAGATGTGTGTAAGAGGGTGACCATGACAGGGAGCCATCCAGGACTGTCTCACCCAGCACACATCCCAATGGCATGAAAGACATGAGGAGCACATCTCTCCCATTACAGTGTATGTGGTCCATGTGCCTGCTGTACAACATGACTGTACAATGAAGTACACATCTACTATCTGTAGACATGTACCTGTCACATAGGTTCATAGGTATGTAGTAGACTATCTCCACAAAGGCATATATCAGCCTATGCAAGTTGTGCAGCTTTCACCACACCACTGGGTAGTCTCCCAAGGCCTAGGTCTAATAGTACCCTAAGCCCCTTTCTAGTGGGGCTGCTGATGTGATGCTTGGCATGAATTGTCTGTTTCCCATCCACTCATCAAGGTTCCAATTGAAGAGTGTCAGCGAGGGGTTCTGTCTGATGTACATTGGGACTCTCTTCCACAGTAAAGCAAGTGTCTGGGATGGTATTCTATCCCACCAGCATGTTGTATTCATTGTTTTGATGAGGTTCATATCCCTGGAATGTGTAGGGTGACTCATTGTTGTTATCTGTAGATGGAGCATGTTCAACAGTTATGTGCTGGACATGGTTCTGTATGTTAGGCAGAGTGTGCCTCTGAGTAGGCGGCACGCAACGAAGAACATATTTAGTTTTACCAGTTATTTTGCATAACACAACTGTTTGAGGCCAGTAATCCTCTTGGTGAGGTACCTATGTGGTCTCTACAGCTGCTGGATATGCTAAGTTGAGTACATCCAAAATGGTGCACTGTATTCAATGATGGGTCTGATGACGTAAGAGTAGAGTGCCAAAACTACCTCTTTGGATCCTGATGCAAACCGTTTGTTGATTAGGTGGGCCACATAGGATCTCCCAATCACTTTGGCAACATGGTTGTCAAAGGAAAGCTGACTATCTACTTGTGTCCCAAAGATCACTTATCACCTTGCCATTTTTAATAGGAGTAACACCTATGTGGTAGTTTGTGGGTATTTTGTTTTCAACAAAGAGGATCACTATGCATTCCTCCACAGTGAGCTTGAGGCCATGATTCTGACACCACACATCTGTCTCATAGAGTCCCTTCTGGAGAATATGTCTGTCATCCGGGGAATCTATTATGGCAAACACTTTACAGTTCCAAGCAAACGTAGTCAACCACAACCCTCCTATGTTGGCATGTACATTTGAGAAGTGTATACCAAACATGAGGGACCCCAGGACTGAACCCTGGGGGACACCAGTCATTACCGGTGTAGAGTCTGACATGTAGCCAGCAACTCTTAATGTGTGGGATCTATCTGTGAGCCAGTTTGCAGTCCATCTTGTGATGTATGGATTCATGGCCAGGTTGGTGAGTTCATCTATGATACCTGACTGGGGAATGGTGCAAAGGCCTTAGCAAAGTATAGGTAAGCTGTGTTGCTCATTTCAATCATCTGTAGCCTGGGTAACTGTCAAAGAAATCCTCCCAGTTCAGGAGGCGTGGTCTGCATTTGACGAAGCCAAACTGGGTGTGCTCAACTGTGTGAAGGTTCCCAATCCCTGTATTGTTGACTTCCATTATGATTGGCTCCATTGCCTTGCAGAACACACTTGTCAGGCTCATAGAGCATGAATGCCAAGGGTTTTTTTTGGCCCCCACCCCTGTGGAGTGTGAAGAACATTGCTGTGCAACATTCTATGGGTACATATCCTGTAGAGAACATGTAGAGAGACAGGTGTAGGTATCCTTGATGAATATGGATACATCCTCACCCTATGTGCTATGATTCAGGTTCTGATGCTGGAAGGTATGGAATGAGTAGTATCCTGGTAGTGCTGGTGTGCTGTCTGGAGCCTTGAACTAGGTTGCGCAGATATCGATATCCTCCATAATGAGAAGTGCCTCGAGTGTGTGCATCTGGAGGCTGAGACTTCTGGCAATGAGTAGCATTTAGCTCACTTTGTGGTTATTTGTGTTGGTTACGGGGTTTGGTTTGTCCTGCATGACCAGTGTTCCACACCTGAAGTCAGCACCTCATTGGTCCCATCTGACCATAAGCTAATTACCCTACATATCCACATTCTGGACCCACACCCCCATTAAGGAAACCATGTTAAAAAATGTCTCCAAAGCCAACTTCATGCTTCTTAAGACAGAAGTGCTGAACTGCAGGACACCCATGCAGATGGACAATACAGTTACGACTACTGAATCCTTCCCAATTGCACTTTATAAGTACTTACATGACTGCATGCATCGTGCTATCCCAAACAGAACCCAGACACTATCCTCCAAGAAAAAAAAGCCAATCGGGTGTTCCCCTGTCATAAACAAACTGCACAACAGAAGGAAGAAAATGTTGCAAAAGAGGGTAAAATCCCATGAGTGGAGGAGCTCCATGGTCATCAGTAAGAAGTTGTGATCCCTGATAAAATCCTCCAAAGCTAGTTATGAAAACAAAATCTACACTGATTCTAAAGATAACCACAAAGCATTCTATAGCTATGTCAAGAATCTCAATGGCAACACTCAGATCTGCTCTGAGTTAAAGCACAATGGCACGAAATATACAGACCCAACTGATATTGCCAAAATTCTGGCAGATAGGATCAGTGCTAACTTTAACCCCCTCTCATCCATGAAAGAGCACATCTCTATAACGGAAGACTGCAAAGTTGCTGTCATCACGGCTGCACAGGTAAAAAACACTCTCCAAAGCCAGAAATACAGCATCCATGGGACCAGATAACTTCCCAGGCTGTGTTCTACACAAACTACAGAACGAACAGGCACCACACCGACGTACCATGTTTAGTCATAGCCTCACCTCAGGCTTTGTGCCTGATGAATGGCACATAGCGATGGTTATCCCACTACACAAGGGTGGAGACACCAGGGACACCAGAAACTAGCGCCCCATTAGCCTGATGAGCCTGCTCTGCAAGACCATGGAATGTATCATCATATAACTTAAAAAAAAAGAACATTGGTAATCTCCAAACTCTGGACCACAACCATGTTGGGTTTGTAAAATGCAGATCATGTCTCCTAAACCTGATAGACGTCATTGAAGCAGTCACCAGAACCGTAGACAAGGGTAAGGTGGTTCACACAGCGTATGTAGATCTTGCCATGGCTTTCAACATCATCCACCACTCTGGATTTATAGATAAACCTACTAAACTAGGTATAAATTGCTATGTCACAAGATGGGTTGCCAACTGGCAAACTGACAGAACACACACTGTGAAAGTAGCAGACTCCAAGTACGACTTTGGACCAGTGACAAGTGCAATACCACAGGGTTCAGTCCTGGGTCCTGTTCTGTTTGGTATCTACTTCCCTGAAGTAAACTTTAACATGGAAGGTCTATGGCTAATGAAGTTTCCAGATGACTGCAAACTAGGAGCCATAATTGAAACTACCAAAGATGTGGACATCCTACAAAAGGGCCTCACTGAGACAGATGCATGGTGTCAAAGCCATGGCCTCAAGCTCAATGCCAAAAAGTGCATTGTCATCCCCTTTGGTAAAAACTCTGTAGCCATGAACTACAACATAGGCGGTAGTATACTTAACACTGAAAATGTGATGAGACCTTGGGTCACAGGTGGACAGTGGACACACCTGTGATAATCACATCCCCACAGTAGTCAGTAAATCCTTCTACGTGGCACACCCCATCACAAAAGGTGTCTCATGCAGAATAGAAGAGGACATTGTTCCCCTCTACTCATCACTCACTAGATCCATAATAGAGTACAGTGCCCCTTTTGCTATTTACCTCACAAGACATCTACAACAACTGGAAAGCCTGCAGAAATACCTCCCAAAAAGCATTAGCAGCCTGAAATACATGCCATACACAGACTGTCTCAAAATGCTCCAGCTGTACTCTCTCGCATATCGCCTACTCAGAGGTGATCTCTGCCTAACATACAAAGCTATGTCAAACACAGAGCTGTTGGACATGCTCCACGTAAAACACTCACAATCCCTCTGATGTTCAGCCCCAAAACCCAGAGTGAAATACAAAAGGAAGGGGTGTATCCATTTACCTTATGGATACCCACACCTTCAGGTTAGTGGCACAGCATGAGGCCTTGGAGACCATGCAAGTGCAACTAACACTGGGCAAAGCTGCTTATCAGATTGTAGCCTGCTACAGATCACCTACCTTGTCTCAGGAACCTCACTCAGTATTCCGGAGAACAGTGGGAAATATAAAGGTCCTACCAAACACCATTATATGAGGAGATTACAACTACCCCAAACATTGACTGGGAGAATTACTCATGTACAACTTTGTTTGCCCAATGCTTCCTAGAGTTTAAAAACTCAAATGCCTTGGAACAGCTGGTCACCATGCCCACTAGAGGTGACAACATACTGGACCTGATCATCACCAACATGGGGTACCAGTGTTCCACAACAGAGATAAACCCCTCGCTGGTAATATCAGATCATAAAGTAATCACACTGGACATCCACATCCTGCCCCCCCCCCCCACCCAGTCAAGGAAACTACTGTGAAGAAATTTTCAAAAGCAAACTGCACACTTCTCAAGACCAAAGTGGAAAGTTCCAAAGCCCCCTTGCTATAGGATAATGCTATACAATCTGCAGAATCATTTACAAGTGCATTCTATGAGCATCTACAGGGATGCATGAATTAAGACATCCCAAATAAAACCAAGATGCTCTCCTCCAAAAATAAGAAACCAATCTGGTGGTCATTGCCCATAAATAAGCTATACAACAGCAGGAGGAAACTAACACATGATAGAGCAAGCTTCACAAAAGGAAAGGCATCACTGATCATTATTAGGAAGAAACAATGATCACTCATAAAATAATCCAAGGCCAGTTTCTAAAGACAAATTGCCAAGGAATCTAAGAATAACAACCACAAAGCCTTCATTAGCTATACCAAACATTTAGGTGGCAACTCTCAAATATGCTGTCAGCTACTGCAAAATGGCAAAACATACACTGAGCAAATTGACATTGCCCACATCCTGGCGGACAAGTTCAGTGCAAACTTCACCACCCCCTCACCCCCAAAAGGGCCTATGTACATCCCAGAAGAATGCAGAGCCCCAGACTTCATGGACATGCAGGTAAAAACAGCTGTCTCCAAAGCTAAGAACACAACATCAATGAGACTGAATGGTGTCCCAGGCTGCGTCTTACACCAGCCCGAAAAGGAACTACACCCTCACCTACATTCACTGTCCAGACTCAACCTTACCACAGGCTATGTACCCAAAGAATGGCATACAGCAACAGTCATCCAGCTCCACAAAGGTGGTGCCACAACAGAACCTGGAAACTATTGCCCTATAGACCTACTCAGCCTGGTCTGCAAAGCTATGGAGCAAATTATCATGGAACCCATAAACAGAGACATTGGGAACCTCCAGACACTGGACTCTACCCAATTTGACTTTGTTAAAGGCAGATCCTGCCTCCTAAACCTAGTTGACTTCTTTGAAACAGTTACCAAGGACATAGATGGAGGTGAAAGTAGTCCACACAGCCCACCTGGACCTCACTAAGGCCTTTGACACCATTCCCCACTCTGGCATCATGGACAAGCTTACCAGCTTGAAAATTAACCCCTATGTCACAGGATGGGTGGCCAACTGGCTCACAGATCAAACACACATGGTCAGAGTTGCAGATGCCATGTCTGACTCTAAAACAGTCACAAGTGGCATCCCACAGGTCTTGGTCCTGGGACCCCACCTGTTCAGTAGATACTGCTCAGAGTTATGGGCAAGCACAGGAGGAGTATGGCTGACCAAGTTGCAGATGACTGCTAACTGTGGTCCATAATCGACTCTATGGCTGACACAGACATCCTCCAGAAGGGTCTTACAGAGACAGATACCTGGTGTCAAAACAATGCCCTCAAGCAGAATGCCAAAAATGCATAGTCATCCCCTTTGGATAAAGCAAAGTGCCCACAAGTTACCACATAGGTGGTAATCCAGTATGTACAGAGAATGTAATTATGGACCTGGAGACCCAGGTAGATAGTAAACTTTCCTTTGATGATCACATTGCCAAAGTGTTTAGAAATTCATTCTATATAGCCCACCTGATGTCACCTAATGTAATCCACTTTGTCAAGTCTGATGATGTCACCATCCTCCAAATATACCTGTGGAAAGGAGAACATGGCCTACACCTTAACTATGACATGCACTTTTTATTTGCAATAATAAATGTAGAACACACTCACCAGCATGTGTCCGCTGCCTTGCTGTCACACCAGAGGGACCTACATGGATATGAGACAGTTTTTCAGTGGCGAAAACTGTGGCATTGCTTCTGTGGGTTTGCAATCTTACAGTAGTACAACAGTTTACATTCACAGGCCTACAGATTATGTTCCAAATGATCAGTATTGCACAACAACAGGCTCCACATCTTCTAACTACACAGTACACATCTCACATATGCATGATCTACCAATAGAGGTAACAGTAGTCTTACAGATATGCCATGTTACTTGCATGCTCCATGTGTTCTTGCTGGGTGGCTCCAACCTCCATCAAGGTAAATGTCTGCTGTTGTTGTTGTTAGGCAGATGCCACCAGGCTCAGGAGCAGCTCCCCCACTCTGGTGAGGGAGGGATGGATGTTAACCCCACCACCTGTTGCAAGCTGTTGTCTACGGACATCAGACGCATGCTGCAGGACATGTCTAAGTAAATCACTGCAGTGATGGTGTACCTGCTCATATATCCGGTTATGCATGCCTATGTCATTTACCCTCCGGATAACATCTTGCCACAATGCAGTACGCTCATGCTGGTCTTGGCTGGTTCTCGAGAATAGTAGGCTGTAGTGCTGAATCAGACAGCTGGTAATAATGTCATCCTCAACACTACTGTAGCTAGGATTACAATGGTAGGCCATGATCCCTGGAAGACAAAGAAAAAATATGTCTGAGCAAGTCATATGGCACACTTAACATTATACAGTACAGATATCACTGAACTGCCATATATAGCAACCTATTAGCTGATTGAGATTAAACACTTATCAGTGGTCACCCCACAACTGCTTGAAAGTGCCTGGCACGCTCTGTATAATAAACCATGTTCTGCACAGGAACAAAATAAAATCACTATATAAGACTATACAACAGTACATGGCACACTGTATGCAACACAATGCACCACCTAGCCACAGAAGGTATATATCAAGCAAATGCATAAAGAAATATGTCATCCATCGCAATGTTTATAAAGTCCAGTTACAGTATTACCAATATACTACACAACTTGTTGATGGCAAACCCTTGGTCAAAATATGTGCACACTTGTGGATATAGCTGGCATACTGCTGTAGTAAACTATAAATGTTGATAGATACGCAGTTATATCTTGTAACACACATATGACAGAGGACATGTTACAAGCATACCCACACACACACATCAGACATAATTACAAGACACAAAGGTATGGCAACCCAGATAAGCTTTACGTGTGTACCATACAGTACTGTGTGTCAGTACTTGCAAAACCATAAGCCTGAGGAATGTAATCTGTGAGGACTACAGGGACCACCCAAAACAGTGGTTCCAAGCAATGTGGACATACATCATACTTTGCTGTTTAGGCCTACAGCTTCAAGTAGTACTACAGTTCATGCAGGATTTGGATTCAACATCAGTACCAATCAATAAGCATACATGTAGTGCTTTAGCCTCCAATGACACACCCCAGTTAACACCAAGGGACTACATCAGACTGTATGCCATAGTGCTTTATCTGCTAAGCAACAGCATTCACAGCCTTTGCTGGTATCAAAGCAAGGACACATAATACCATGACAGAAACAGTTTCCCGCTAAGCTATCCCACAAATACACATCTTTGACACATTCACCAACACATTGACCATCACACTCAGTCAACTTTACATAGAATCTATTGCAACAAGTAGATGTGGGTGTGTATGACTATACATGACTCTCTCTCTCTCTCTCTCTCTATATATATATATATATATATATATATATATAGGAATATCAAATTATACAAAGGATGTGAGGTATACAGTAATGTAATGATATCGCACAGTCTTGTGAGAAATGCATTGAAAGTGTTCTCAGCCCAGGTAGCGTTAGCAGGCCTCACTGGCTGCAACATTGCAAACTGAACAAAACACACACAGTGTTTAACCACCACATGTCATATACCAGCACTGTATGCTGTCTTGTTTGTCACACACTAAAACCTACATACAAATATGCACATAACAACCTTCACCAACATATATATGCCCACCCTTCACAAACAGTTGCAATATGTCCCTTGCTCCATGCACATATACAGATGTTAATATATATGACACATATATATCTCTCCGTATGTGTGTGCCATACACACAGAAGGTCCACACTGTTGTAAGTCCCTGGACCTCACAGCTGAACTGTTGGGCCTTGCTGCAACATGAACAGGTGTCACATGTGAACACACAGTAACATTAGAGGGGGTATATATAGCTACAAATGCTAGATTAGCATACTAGCCTGGTAAAGCAGTTGCCAATGCTAAGCTAAACTTTAATATGACTATCATGCATGTGTTACTCTGTCACAACCATGTTTATATAAATGTTTGCGCTAATCCCCCAAACAGCCATTGTCCACACTACTGTACAGAACACAGATAACATGGATCAGATGTTTGACATTTAATGCTGAGCTACATATGTCACAGTCATGTCCCACTGCACACAGCTACACACTGAATTGTCCATGGCAGTAGTTAAGCAGGACATCTGTGCATAGATACGTACTGCTGCCACATATGAATGGTTCACATTATGTAGAGTACTCTTCAAAAACATCTACTACATGCCAGTAAATACATATCTGTTACATACCTTTCCTTTGTATGAGTTGGTATTATTTATTTTCTGTTTTCCTTTTGCTTTTTACTCTCTCTCTCTCTCTGTCTCTCTCAGTCTCTGCAATAGAGTGATTGAGTTTGTGGGCAGCAATTACAGCCTGCTTTTATAGGTATTTGCACATGTGCATGTGATGGCCTCTGCACCAATTGGTGGCTACCATTTGCTAATTGCATGCAGCCTGCTGTGTGGTAATTGAGTAATCACTGTCATAGCAACCCATTGCTATAAATTGCTAACTCAGGTAGATGTAGCCCTTTCAGATTTCCAAAATGGGGATCATGCTTGTTTGCTGTGGACATCGTTGTTTAAGTCAGAAGGTTGGTATAGTTCTTATATGTGAAGCCAGGGGTGTATCCAGTGATTTGAATGTTGTACTCAGACCTGAATGTTGCTGCTTCCAGCAAACACTTGTCAGTGCAGAATTGTACTCACCACTCCAAGTGCTAACACAAGATACATAGGAGTATGTACTTTCTTTTTCAATTATACAATTAACTGCCATACAAAAGTAGTTATTGAGATGTAGTCTTTTGGCACATGAACTGTTTGTGAACTGCTATAATGTGAATATTAATTTACTCACTTCTGAACAGTTTGTGCTTTTTTAGTGTTGACATTAGCACAGGCTGCTCAAGGAAACTGGACAAATTTCAGTACTGAGTATGCCTACCTACATCCTTGGTAGACCCTGAACACATAGGTATATTGTATATTTGGGTAGGGGTGCAGAAGTACAGAGATCATTATGTATTATTGTGTGAATTTTATATTGCTGGACTTAAAGGGTTGCTGTGTACCTGTTAGTTTATCAAGGCAAGTAGTCTGTCTGCCTAGCTCCCAACTGTGGACCTATCCAGATGGTAGCCAGAGGTTAGCCTGCTATTCTTTGTCTGTGCACCACACTGGTCTTTTCAGCACTGGAACAATGGCATTGTCACAGTTGGTTGCTACCAGTAAATGGCTACATCCTTTGGTATTTCAGTGTTGTACTCCTACATAAGGATATGCTTCTGGAACTCATTCCAAAGCTATTTGCACAGTGTGTAACAGCAGAAAAGCTGATATGCCTGTGTGTTTCTGCCTCTGCCAGGCCTCTCAAACACTCAGGTACATATTTGAACAGACTCAGGGTAAAGTAGGTAAAAGTGAGGTACACCTTTAAAATATTAGAGACATTAAGTTGAGACTTTGAGAGAACCAGAGCTTATGGATTAATACACCTTTGCTGAAGTACAAGCCGTGTCTAACTCTTACTTATTGTCATTATTCATTAAGTGTAATTCCCCACCTTTCTGCCTAACGTCAGTACTTTTCAGAGGGATTCAGAGGGACACAGCTAAAATTTGTTTCAAAATCAGGGACATCCCTGAAAATTAGTAACAGTTGGGAAGTATGGCCTCTGCCCTAATCAGATATGCCAGTGTTTGTCCTGCTATGATACTGTGTAGGGGTTGTAAACTGCTGTTCTAACATTATTTCCTGCTAGAATGGCTGGTTCTCTTATCACAGTCATGTAATGCAATTCCACAACAACTGCTGGTAAAGATCCACAGAACAAGATTTGTGTTATGGCATTCCTATTTTTCCTTTATATTCACTCATTCTGATGCATGATATATTCATTTCAGCACCAACTTGTTGTGTGGCTTAGTGGTACTTCATTTAGTCTAGTGTGCACAAGGTCTGAGATTCGAGACTGACAGAGGTGTTTTATTTTGTTGCTGAGCAGAACAAGGGCCCTGACATACAGAGTGACTAAGGCACTTTTAAGCAGTTGTAAGCGGGTTTGCATGATGCTTAGCAATGCTTAGCTAAGCGCACACAAGCACACAGAGGCGCACACTTGCGCAAACCCACTAACTACTGCTTAATAGTGCTTACTCTCACTAACCCCCACACTCATTTCTTTGAAAGAAAAGAAAATGGAGAGATAGGAAAGTGGTGAAAAAGGGGCACAAAGAGGGAAAGACAGTAGGGAAAACAGATCGAGATGTGCAGGACGGGTGT
This sequence comes from Protopterus annectens, assembly GCF_019279795.1. NCBI lineage: Eukaryota > Metazoa > Chordata > Ceratodontiformes > Protopteridae > Protopterus > Protopterus annectens. The sequence continues at coordinate 763,473,680 of NC_056734.1, read as the reverse complement.
AGGGAAGGTCCATAGCTGCCCATTTCTTTAACAGCACAGCTGTGCATATGCAATAAATTTGGAGGGAAATATGAAACCTTCAACCCCTGTGAGAGGGGTGAGGACAACAAAGTATGTTGTACTGCCAATTAAATATCAGTTTATGTGTCCAGCGGACATGTGTGCAAAATGGGCAGCTATGTATGGGGCGTTATTTTTTTTTGAGAGCAGATTGCCCTTTTTTTTTCAGGTGAGAGTGGAATGTGGGGTAGGGGAAGTAGGTATATTTGGGGAGGTAGGTTGGGGAGGTACACAGACAAGACAAACAAGACACATGCAGGGGCAGAATATGACACATGTGGTGTGTGAACACCATTGATGGGGAAGGATGTTTGGAAATCGCAAGCCCATGAGTCCACAAATGGCAACAGTGGAACTGAGATCCCCACCCATGGGCAGTCACCACTGCACCTTCACAGCCCAGAGAGTGGCTGTTATGGGGGCTGCATAGGAGGGGCAGGCTCACCTGTGAGTCGCGCCACTCGTGCCTCAAGCTGGCGTAGAGGATCAGTGACAGAACACTCGATCTCCCTACGCACCACAGCCTGGACCATTCAGAGGGTGATAGGTGGCCCTCCTCCACCCACACTTGCATGGGAGGACGAGCCCCATCCCCTGCAGCACTTCCACCCGAAGGTGGCACAGGGCCAATAGACGAGGAGGTCCCAGGCTGGGCACCGGACCTGCTGGTGCCAGGTGCCATCGCCAGCTGAGGTGGGACAGTTGGGTCCGCTGGGACCGGCCTTCCCATACATTCTATGTTTAGGAGGATTTAATGAAAATATGGGTTAGTAACAGTCAGCAGCATTCCCAGTTAGTTATAACAGCATGCAGAAGTATTCCCATTAACCCAACACACCAGAGTTCCAACAATTGAACAGCAAGCATGACACATGCATATATAGAACAACAGTTCACATTACAACAGCATGCAGGTTTAATTGATGGCAACAGGTCACCAATATTGTGGTATTTGAACAGGGCACATGCATCGAAATAAATGCAGATATTTATAAACCAATAGGACATATGTTCCAACAAATGTTTTGAGATTAGACATACCCATTGAGGTTTGGAATTGCATTTTTTATGCACATACAGTAGGGTGGAAAATGATAGCTCCATTAACAACTTATATATCCTTCTAGTTTACACTAATTCCTATTAACTGCAGTTATATGTCCCCTACATGTATTATTACACTACCCAATTGTCCTTAAATTGTGAAATGGGTTTTGCTAGATCTTTATATACATGGGCTGTATCTGACATACAAACTGTCCGGGGTGCAGATGTTACTGCTACATATTTTGTGAGTTGCTCAGACACACTACTGCTGAGATGGTACACTGATAGCTCTACTTTCATATACTTATCTAGATATGTTTAGGTGAAATTATCAGTTACATGTTAACAGCTCCCTACATTTCTGCCAGCACAATGACATCTCTGGGGAACACAATACCAAGCTACTCATGTGCCAGATTAACCTGTACATGCTGGGCATGAACCAACAGTTGAGGACTGTAAATATGCTTAAAAGCTACTGACACTCCCTTCATCTGCTTTATATGGGCCTACCTAACTGTGTGTTAACAGCGTTTAATACAACAGTACTATTTCTCTAATGCAAGAGTACAACAACATATCAAAGAAAATGACATAGACACACTCGAGGAATTATACTTTATTAAAGACTTAAAACACTTTTCTAGCAGCTCTCTCATTTATTTTATATGACAGCACATGCAGAATAATTATTAGAGAATTATTATACCTTTGTGTATTGTGTTAAAACACTTTTTTCAGGCTCTCTCATTTATTTTACATAACAGTGCAAGCAGAATAATTACTAACCTGCCTGGTGGTGCAGCCTTAGCAGCCTATCTGCATAGGCTTGCTGATTCGCAGCATGGACACCTGCAGCTGTGAAGTAAATGAAGTGATATTGAGACATACCTATCCATATTATACACTAGAATAGCAATTCTTACATACTTAATTCCATGGCTACGTACTCAGTAGTGGGGCATTTTCCATCTCATGGGCCTCCTGGATCCACTGGTCCAGTTGATCCGCCTTGCAACTCTTCAGGTCTGCGTGGTGGTGTCTGACCTGCTCACCAGTCCGAGGGACACCTGTGGCACTGGTGAATTCATGAGCTAGACGGTCCCAGGCTTCCGCTTTGTATTGGGTGCCCTGGTACTGGCCCCGCAGGAGTCTATCCTCATGATTATGGACAAGGAGCCAAACCATTACTTTTGACTCCTCAATGCCCCAAAGTTGCGCTTGAAAATGAGAGCCCTCTCCAGCACCGGCCATTGCTGCTTGAAGATGGGAGCTACAACCAGTTATGGCAAGTATTCTCACCTATGGAGCTTAAATATGCATCATTTCCCACACTTATTTGTGATTGGCCAGTTTTGAAAAAACTCAGCTGAAGGCACACCTGCTTAGCAATGGGTAAACTTCCATTGATATGTATGTGTGTGTTGAAAGTGTATGCTTACGAAAAGCTGTCATGGCTTAATGGTTCAGTACTGTGATTATGGTGCACAGTATCCCGGGTTCGAGGCCTGTCATTGCTTTTTATTTTACTACTGGCCAGACCGGCTAGGAGGTGTGGCTGTGTTTAGCCGACTTTGCTCAACTTTGCCCGACGTTGCTCAATATTGCTCGTCGTTGCTCTACGTTGTTCGTCGTTGCCTGATGTTGCGCTGGCAGTGTGCAGCTATGCACAAACATGTTCTGTTTGTGCTAGTTTGAGTGATGAGCAGCTCCGGGCAAAGCTAGCGCTAGTTTGCGCAATGCTCAGCTACGAGCAATTACATTTAAATATGCTTAATACTGGTAAACCTTGCTTAGCAGTGCTTCACATTGCTTAAGATATGTTACTTATGCATCCATCAGTATGCATAAACATTTCATCTTCATATATGCATATATATATATATATATATATATATATATATATATATATATATATATATATAATTTGTTCACTACTACATAGGTCATTTCAATGCTTTTTACTAAAATTTAAATGATAAATGTCAGGAATTATTTTTATATACAGATTTCCAACAGAAAATAGAAAGGGGAGTGGTGGGACTAGAACCGGGAATGCCTCCTCTTTGTGTGAAGGCTCTAGCACTATGCTATCGCTATTTTGCATAATTTGCATATAAGTTTCTTATTATCCTCTTTCATGTCTAACCTGCTAACTGTAGCTAAGCAATAGGCAAACTCACACAAATACGGGCAGCTATATCGGGAATAATAAAAAAAAAAAAAATAAAAGTTTTACATTTTATAATTGTACAGGGGTTTAGAATGTGGGGGAGGTGTAGTGTTGGGTATGTACACATTTGAGCAGACTCACTCATGTAAGTTGACATTTCCTGATTGAGAGACTTGCAGGAGAGTGGATTTTTGGACTGCTCGGCAGTCTGACACGCCCCCTGCACTCGTGCATGCTCCGTGTTAGCCTTAGAGTTGAGGCAGCGCGCCCTCATTAATATGCATGGTGTGCTACCATCTTACTCTTAGACTGGTGCTTCTGTGTAAGACTAATCTAGTCTTACACGGAGGATTAGTAAATCCTGGGGCATACCTTTCAGGAAATACATGCTAACACAAATCGTGTAATTTTGGCATCTTTCTAAGTTTATAAGAGCAATATTTAAAACATGTCCCTATTTTTGGGACTTTGTGCTACCATTATTTTAGGCTTTTTCCAGATTTCCTGCACTAAGAGGTTGAGAGACAAGGATTTATTTACTTATATGTTTATTTATTTATATGTGTGTGTATTTTTACCAGTATGTCACTGATTACTTGCAGTGAAATGTAAAAGCTACTACAGTGTGATCAAAGTACAAGTATCCTGACTTGGCTATCTCCATGACCTCTGGGCTTAGTTTCATTTTCTTATTCTTTATGCTGCAATATCAAAACATGTCACTCTTCTGACCCTAGTATTTGGAATTTTTTTGCCAATATCCATTACTTTGCTTTGTTATGGTGGTCTGTTTGCATTCTCCCTTAATGGACTACTATGGTCAGAAACTAAAAAAAAGCATCATTATGGTGTTTTGGTATTCTATACTATACTAAAGTCACTGCCTAACTTTAAGTGGTTAATGTTATAACATAATTTCTTCTGCCTCAAGACATGTTTGTGGGAGCTTCCAGAGTGACATAGTTTTATTCCTCCACCAAGGCTTATCTATCTCAGTCTTCCAACATTATGGCAATAGTGGTATTATTTTTCCTTCACACTAATGATCCAGTCAATTAAAATGGGACAACACCAAATTTCTGCTTTGAGAATCTATGAAAAAAATGTATAGTTATTTTTAAAGTGGATGATTGCAATTTGTATTTTTGCCATCATCTAAACAGAATTTTGTGGCCTCCTTTCTTCTTCATCTACAGCCAGAGTTAAGCTATTTCTTTTACAGAGTAAGATCGTCTAAGTTGGAGAAAGTCAATCCCTCTACATGTCTTGCCAGTCAAAATTGTCAGGCTCCCTTTGCTATATGTCTAATTTGTTCGTTCATCTGTGACTGGCAATTCATTGGCTCAGTAGATTATGCACTTAAGGATATAATAAAATAACCTTCTTAAACTGAAAAATAGACACCTTCAACCCTCCACAATTCTATTCCCTTACGGTTACCCTTCTCTGTGTTCCTTTGCTTGTTCTTCCCTAATTCTACCTGTACAATCTCTCTATTTCCACCCAATTTGCAAAATGATATGACTCGGTAGTTTACTATGGTGCCCTTGAATAGGCTGTTCTCAGTTTCTGTGTCAGAGCTATAAGATGCCTTGGTGCATATGTAAATGTGTAAAGCACTAAGGACATCACCTGCCTGTTGATTTTCATTAGGTCATGTGATCACCTGTTGTGCAGTTGTTCTAGTAGCATAGCATCTGCTGTTAGCATGGCTGTGAAATTTCATTATGCAGCCCTGTCCACAGAAAGACAATATTATACCAGAACTCATGTGTACCTAAGTGGCATCAGGTTGCATCATGCTATCTAGCACAGCACAATAGCACTGTATTTCTTTCTCAGTTTCTCAATACCCCCACTGTTTTATCAAGCAAGGATTTGTTTTATGGGCTCACTTTGATGGGATTAAGACAGGACTGCAAACACTTCACGGAATGTGTTTTTCTTCTGCCAAAGTCTAAAGTACAAGAAATAATATACAACAGTCAGTGCAACAGTTAAAAAAAAAAGTAATGTGTCAAACTAACATAGTAGTCACTGAAAAGACAGAATAATGTAAGAATGCCGCACAAAAGGAAAAATAGTTAGCTAAGTTATGGGTCAGTGTAGGGATCATTTTTGCACGATGAGAGATTTACTTTGTGAAAAAGATAACTTTTTTTCTTAAAATGTAGTTGTCACTTAAACAGTTTATTTTCAAAGAAGCCAACTATGTATGCTTTGGAAATTTTCCTAAATATTCTTGTTATTCATATAATTTAATTCTCATTTAATTTATTGCTGTATTTGAACAGATTGTAGGAAGTTATTAGACTATTGGATCTGAGGCCCTTACAAGCCTAGCCAAGACTTTAGCCCAAGTACTGACAAGTCAGCACCCTATGCCCCTGTCTGGCACAGACACAGATGGAATCTCAGGGGTGTATTTTCTGCTCCCCATCCAGTTATCCAGGTTGCACTTTAAAAGCGTTAATGAGGTACTCTGCATGACGTGGAGTGGGAGTCTAGTCCAAAGAAGGGAGAGTCTCTGGGACACAAATATGTCCCGTCAACAAGTCCTATTGATGTCACAGGCCAGATTGAGGTTACACGTGTGGGTTACTTGAGTGGAGTTAAACTTGCAGATATGTGGCAGTCCCATCAAGGTAGGGTCTGAGATTGCTTTGTATGCCAGACAGAGGTCACCTCTGAGGAATCTGTAGGAAACTGAATAGAGGGACAGGGCCTTCAGCATATCTGTGTAAGGTAGATGTTTGAGGCCTTGGATTCTCCTGGTGAGGAACCTCTGTGGTCTCTCCAGTTGTTGCATGTGCTTTGTGAGGTATGTGCCCAAAGGGGCATTGTACTCAATAATGGGGCTTATAAGGGAAGAATACAGAGATGTTATGACTACCTTGTCCCTGGATGAGATACCCTTACTAATTAGGTGGGCCATGTCGAAAGCTTTCCGTACAATGGAGGCAATATGGTGGTTAAAAGTCAATTTGCTATCAAACTGGGTGCCCATGCCCCTCACGAATTATTGCATGCTTAGGACCTTGTTATTAATGTGATAATTTGTGGGGATGTCACTCTCCCTAAAGGGGATGATGATGCATTTTTTGGCATTCAGTTTGAGGCCATGTTTCTGACACCAGTCATATATTTCGGTGAGACCCTCTTGGAGGATGTCCACATCACTAGGGGAACTGACGATAGCGCCCAGTTTACAGTCATCTACAAACCTGGTCAGCCATAGCCCACTGGTTTTGTCCTGCACCTCAGAAAGGTATATACCAAACAACAATTGCCTCAAAACCAATCCCTGGGGTACACCACTCATTATGGGTCGACTGCTTGAGGTGGCTTCCCATATTTTGACTTGGTGGGTTCTATCAGTGAGCCAGTTTGCTACCCATCTGGCAACATATGTACTGACACCTAGTTGAGAGAGTTTATCTATTATAACCGAGTGAGGAATAGTATCGAAGGCTTTGGCCAGGTTAAGGGAGGCAGTGTGCACTGTCATCCCTTTGTTCATGGCTTTGGTGGATGTGTCAAAGAAGTCGACCAAATTTAGCAGGCATGACCTCCCCTTGACAAAACCAAACTTGTGGGATCAAGTGTTTGGACGTTACCGATGTCCTTGTTAATGAGGTCCATGATAATCACACTATGGCCTTGTAGATCAGGCTAGTTAGGCTGATGGGTCTATAATTTCCTGGATCAGAGGACTCACCACCTTTGTGCAAAGGGATGACAGTGGCTGTCCTCCACCCAGCTGGGATGAAGCCAGTACTCAGGCTTTGGTTGCATAGGATGCGTAATGGTGCTACAAGTTCCTGTCTGAGTTCATTTAGGATGCAGGTGCTGGGGATGTCCTGATTTACTGATGGGGGGAAAGATGGGTGAAGATTTTAATGAACCTGTCTGCCAGCAGGTTGGCTATATCTACATCATTTGTGTATGTGGTGTTCTTGACCACCAGTTCTGAGCAGATCTGGGTGCTTCCCTTGACTTTTTGGGCATACGTGAAGAAAGTCTTGTGATTGTCTTTAGTAGATGTGGTCAGTTTGGACTCAGTTTGCATTGGAGGATTTTACTATTGCTCTTATTTGCTTTTTCAGACTAAGAAGAGATTGCTTCCAATTAGACACCTGTTCCTTCTTGGTCCTGGACATCATTTTTTTTCTTTTATTATAGAGTTTATTTATTGCAGATGTCGATGAGACAGGTTTACTCTTCCTTGAGGAGGAGGATTTTGTCTTGTTGGGTATTCCTGATTCCATGCAGCTATATAAGTGCTTGTATAGTACTTTGGTGTAGGTTTGGGCATATGTGCCAATTCCTATGGAGGGAGAGGGAACTGTGAAGCTGTTTATACCTTCCCTCAGGAGGTTGTAATCAGCTTTCAACAAGTTTTTTTTGTTTGACCCTATTTAGGGGGTGGTTTTGGGAGATGGTGGCTTCAAAAGTGACCACTTTGTGGTTGGATCTTACCAGGAAGGATGACAATGTAGGGATACCAAGTCCAAAATATTTTCACCTCTTGTGGGGGTGTCAAGCAGTTGGTCCAAGGGATTTGCATTGACGAAATCAAGGAATCTCTGGGCATTTGTGTTTTGGCATGAGTATTTCTTCCAGTCTATGGTTGGATAGTTAAAGTCACTCAGGATCAGGGTAAAGGGTTGAATCTTGATAGATTCGATTTGAAGAGGTCCAGATAGGTAGAGTGGGCATCTTGAGTCAAAGTTGGGGGCCTGTAGCTGACTATGATTTGAACAGGGGTCCTGTCAATGGTTAACTGTACCTGGAGTGTCTCTTGTGCTTCATACTGGTTAACCAGCTTGGAGGTGTGTATGTCTTTTATATATATATTGCAACTCCACCTCCTTTTGCTTTGCTACCCACAGTTTGAGATGTGAATGTATGATAGGATGAGTAACCTGGTATGGCTGGGGTGCTCTCTGCAGCTTTGAACCAGGTTTCTGTGACTGCACAAATGTCAGCATCTTCCATGGTTAAGAATGTTTGCAATGATTGCAGTTTCATGTTTAGACTCCTAGTATTTAGCAGCATGACCTTTAATTTGCATTTTGATTAAATTTTCATGTTGGTAGTTTTGACCTCATGGCTTTGCCTAAAAAAAGCACTATGGGGGGGGCAAGAACCTTTGCTAGGAGCCTGAAGCCCAAGGGAGACAGATGCAGGCCATCTCTGGCAAAGCATCATTGTTTGTCAATCATGTCTTCCCTGGCTGTCAAGTACTGGATCCCCTTGGAATGACACCAGAAACTAAGCCAATTGTTAATTGTAGGAACATACCTGCCTGGGACACATATTCAGTGAGCTCTATCATGTCTCTCTTCATGTAGTCCAGGGAGGTATGTCTCCATTCATTCACTCCAACATGGACTATGACAGAGTCATAACAGTACCTGTTGTTGAGAGACTTGAGTGCATGGGTGATATGGCAGATTCTGGCACCTGACAAACAACTAACCGTGACTTTCTCCTTATCCAACCTGGTATTGGGCACATCTGTGTGTCTCACAATGGTGTGTCCTGTGACTAATATGTTGAGTTTATGTTTAGTCTTAGTGGCTGTGAGACCTTTTATCTGTTCAACTTTTTATACTGTACTTGTTCAAATGAATTTGAGTATTGGTAGTTAGTATTAGTTAGGTTGCATTGAAAAATGGAATAATTTGGGCTAGTCCATTTATCTGGTAAATAAATAAATATGACAGCAAAACAAACTAAGTCAGTGTCCAAGGCCTTTGGATTTATTGCCAGTGGTCACAACCGTCCCGTTCACTCAACCAGGTAAACAAATTTTAAAACGTGAAAAAAATTATCTGAGGGGTTGTACTTTTTCTAGATTGTCCTAGTTACTATTAACAATGTCATCATCCTTTAAGAACCTTCTCTTAGTACACCAGTCTCTCTCTCTCTCTCTCTCTCTCTCTCTCTCTCTCTCTCTCTCTCTCTCTCTCTCTCTCTCTCATACTTCCTGCTGTATTCCAGCAGTGACTTGTGTCTTGCTCTCCACATTCTCTGCACCCCCTTAGACATGTGATTGGGAACTGGTTAATTCTCTCTCTCTCTCTCTCTCTCTCTCTCTCTCTCTCTCTCTCTCATACTTCCTGCTGTATTCCAGCAGTGACTTGTGTCTTGCTCTCCATATTCTCTGCACCCCCTTAGACATGTGATTGGGAACTGGTTAATTCTTACAGTGCTACAGAGTATGTTCCAAGCCATAACATTTTAGTGTAATCCAGCCATTAAGATACCTGCTAATTAGTATGGAAGAAGTCTTTCTTTGGACAACACTGAAATATTCAAAGTGATCTATGAGTCAGTTTGAGATACAGGCTTATTGGTATGTAATGATGTTCCCTGATACTTAATGGCACTGTTTTAATGATAATTTGCCACACTGTCATACAGTATGCTTCGTGCAATCAGTTTTTTGCTACTATTTAATGCATCACTCTTCCTAATTAGCTAATCTGCATTCACCGGTCTTGGATTTGTTATGTAAATGTATTATCAAGTAACATGCCTTGCATTCATCAGAAGCACAGCTTTTGCATTATACATCACATATTTTCTTGTAATTTGACATATCTGATCTCTGCTGCATAAACTGCTACAAGCAGCAATCATGTATGAATATTGAAATAATTACTAGGTGATAAATTCAATTTCTGTGAAAAAAATTCAAGAAGTATCCCTCTTTTTGCATGGTTTCCCAATTAAAAATATGAGTGCACTGTACATTAAATTAATAGTAACCTATGTAAGCTTTCTGGCTTATTCATTTATTCCTACCATATTGATATTGTATACAATTTCAAGGAGCATTATACTGAACCATTACCCCAAATGCTGGAATTTTTATAGTCTCTGTTCATACAAGCAGACAAAAATGAACTCATTTTCTGAGGCAGATAACAATATGAGTGTATCGAGGTACCCGATTCTGATCACGTCTCCAAGAATCAGAAGAAGAAGGATTATTACTTCTAATTCTGGGAATGATTCCTACAAACTATGCTTATATATTGTGCACCACTAAATAAATCATTTAAGTGAACCAAAGTTGTGGGGTTATACCTCAGAAAAAAGTATTTACCTCAACAATGTCTTATCTGAAATAAAGACAGGAATAGATTAATAATTGTCTGCTTTAGTGTCCATTTATTGACATAAATCAAGCCCACCATACATAAAAAAGCAGCATGATGCTATGATTTTTTTTTCTACTAGTGGAATAACTACAGCTGTCAGAGGTACTTACATTATTACATTAGATAACATACAAGAGACAAACTTAAAAGTCCCTCATGCTCACAGACAGTGATCATACCAAGGAGTACTTGAAGCCGCTACACATTTTAAAGTTCTCCTTGGTTGTGGATTGTTATTCAGTGAAATCAGAGTGAATGGACTTAATGTATAAATGACTGTATGAATCTCATATGCTTAAACATTCAATAGCTCTGAGTGCAATCTTTTTAGAATTATAGCTAGTGGTTTTATTTTGTTGTTGCAGACAGTTTCTTTTGAAAATTAGAGGTTGCTCATGTACGTATTTCTGCAAACAGTAGTATATACATTGCAAAATAAAGATGCCAGAAAACAAGAAATGATCAATGGTCATGGAAACAAAATGTTCTTCCCTCCAACTATTGTGAGTCTCTGGTATGACTTTGTTCCTGAAAGAATCCAAACACTGATTCTTCAGTTACACATTTTTGCAAGTGGAAATTGACAAAATTAAACTCAGAGCTACAGGAAGAAACCCGTTAACAACCCAAAGTCACAACTGTTCGACATATCCTTGCTTACACGTTTTACTGTGCGGAGTTAAAAAGCTGCACAGATAAAGCTCAAGTTGCATTTTATCTGACTAGTGCAGTTTCAGGGTATGGTTCTTAGACAATATATCATGGCTTTAAAGTGGGTAATTCAGAGTTAACCAGTACTGGATGCAGAGATTTGATCATAAGGGCGAAAGAGCTAATCAAAATATAGTCTCCCAGTCATGGGTAAACTATACATTATACAATAAAGGGTCATTAGCATTCCAAAACATGCATGCTGATTGGACACCCCAATGAGCATGCCTGTTGTAAATAAAGTATATCCCAATAGAAAGAAGTCAGGCCACTAAACTATTGTTGAGCAGACAGACTTTCCAGGATATGCTAAAAAATCCTGAAATAGTTTTAGGCGGCACAACATTCTGCAAAACTCTGGACAGTTAAGTAGTATATTGTAACACTTTTAACCTTCTACCACTCATGTGACCAGAATAGCAGCACATCTGTCATGTTCCTCATGTATTTGCCTTTTCCCTAGTAACCTTCTCAACTTTATGACAAATCACTCACAGTTCCAGTAATGCCAGATGTTATGCTTCATCGTTATGCTCAAACCACACCATCTGTGGGTAAATCCTGTAAAACCCACACCCAGTCACGGGTTATTGCTAAATTATCATTCCAGATAAAATTGCCCCCCCCCCAAAAAAAAAAGATCATAACTGATTATTTTATTGAATATTTCACTATTACAAATGCAACAAAACTAAAAAAGCAAGCATAGGAAATCAACCCCCACTAAGGTTCCATCAGTACATAAACAGTATATTAGAAACAAGCATCTAGATACTACACCAGTTCATTTGCTTCATAATGTAGTGATAAATATAAGTGGCACTAGGTTTAAACTGCTTCCAAACCAGAAGTTTCACTTACAATAAATGGAAATGTTGTGACAGAAAACTGTTTAACATTCAATAATGAATTACTTTGGTACAAATTACCATATCAATACACTCCTGATATAATAAATAACACATATAAACATGTTTCTGAATGAAAATATTAGTTATGTATAGTGAAATAAAGCTCCAATAAAGGACATCCACATTTTTCCTTTTTATTTAAAAAAGTTATTAATGGACCTTTAGAGATCTTGAAAAAAGAGGTAACAATAGAGCCATCCACCACCTGGTATGACATATCTCAAAAATCTAAGGTGAAGAGAACATGTTTAGCTGTAAACTATGTCCATAACCAAGATAGTGGATAGCTCTTTTGTTACCTCCCCACATACTTTGAGTTTTTATTGTCTTGTGGAAAGAGTTGTTCATTGTACTTGTCCATATACGCCTATGGTCTAAAAAATTTAAAATAGGTGGGGGCTATGCCCCCCACACCCCCCTCACTTTATATTCTAACTCCAGGATCGCACTACAGTGGGGAAAAGGCCATATATAACTTTCGACGAAATGGGTTTTCAGTGACGTGAGCTTTCAGTCAAGTGTGCTTAGTCAAGTGAATTTCGACCAAATGTGTTTTCGACCAAAGTAGATCCATATATATATATATATATATATATATATATATATATATATATATATATATATATATATATATGTGTATATTTATGTATATATATATATACACACATATATATATATATATATATATATATATATATGGATTCCCTTCAGAATCTCGAACTCCTGAAAGCATGGAATGGGAGATTTCTCTTTTCCTCTGTGTACTGCGATCTCTGAATTGGTATATTTAAGTACCTGGGAGTGTCGGGGTGCAAGCCCCCTGCAAAAACATTTTATTTATTTATTGGGGATTAATTTCATGGTTTCGAGCTTCTGAAAACTCAATCATATGGTCTCGACCATATGACATTCGGGTTTTCAGACGTTTGAGATTCTGAAGTGAATATATATATATATTTAAATATACTTTTCAAAAAGTGACTGAGTGTCACTTCACTTAACCCTTAATAGTATCCTAAAGTCTCAGTTTCTTAGGCTCAAGACAATTTGTCTGCATAGAATAGATTATTGAAAGTTTTTTCATTATTGTTAACACAAGATTTTAAAATAGAGGTTGAAGATCAAGTAGTAGTAGGAGAAAATATGCATGAAGATGCATCCACATTCAGGGAGGACTAACTGTATTATGACCAGACAGAAAACAGGGACATATATATGTCCATGTGTTTACAGCTTATGGTAGATATTCAAAATATACACCTCCTCATAGAAAACGCATATTGCTAACTCCACATCTTAGCTAAAAGAAATACATTTACAAGCCTTAGCTAATAATGTGTCCATTGATTTTTTTTCTTCCAGTCTGAACATTATATTAACTGTAAACATTTTCAAGAATTAAAGAATTCTTTTCTTAAGTTATATAGTAGTGTAATGTGCATCCCTATCAAATGTTTGTTATGTTAATATAGTTTGATTACTTTTATATGAATACAAATTTGCCTATGTCACAAGTGATAATTCAATAAAGGTGTTTGCAAAAAAAAATTATTGAATGGACACATTGTCAAATGTGATATGGTCGAACCCATATCATTGACAATCCAGTCCGTTGAATCATTGTGACTGAGATCATATTATGGTAGGGATCAGGAAATGTGCCCTTTTCCCCACTGTAGTGCAGTCTTGGAGTTGGTATATATAATTAGCAGGGGGTGTGGTGGGCACAATTCCACCCTGCAAAAGCCATTTTTATGGTGTGTGCTGGTGTTGTGTTTTTTTTTTCCTTAGACTACATTGTCAGTGATATGGGTTTTCATTTTTTTTTTTATCAATTCAAATGTTATTTTTATTTTTTATTTTTGAATTTTGTTGAGATAGCATGGTGGAAAACAGTTTTTAAGAAGTGTATAAAATTTATATATACACGTTTATATATTGTATTTAAAGTGGCTTTGCAGTGACTGGGGTAGTTTTATGGGCATGGAAACTAATGTATATGTTGATAGGGTAATGAGTTTTATACTTGTATAAAAGGAAATGTAATTGTTTGATTGTCAGTTCTGGTGAAGTCTAAGTGATGAAAGTACTTAACTCTGTTTTTTCTTGAATAAAGTGCAGTCGTTTTTACATCTGGTGGATTGCTTCTGCTGTCCTACAGGACTGTCTTCTTTAATGATATGGGTTTGACTATATCATGTTCGACAATGTGGCCATTCGATTATTTGATAGGAGCCTGTGTAATGCAGTATGTTGAAATTAAAGACAGACACTTTGTAAATGTATTGCAGACTCCCTAGAATAGGTGTTTTCATCCCAAAACCCTGCCCCATCCCTTTATCTGTCTGTATAGTAAATAATGTTGTTCATTTTCAGATTTCTCAGCACTTCCCTTTCCACCATATAATTTACTTCCAAAATCTCCCAAATTACCTTGCACCATTTTAGGACACTGCTTCTAACTGGACTAAGTGCTTGTTTTTCTTCTCTCTAGTTCTTGATCCGGGACATTTGGATTCCATTAACGATAGCTACTTGGAGGTTTTCTGCTACAAGATCCCATGGCTTTTGTGAATATTGTTATCTTAATACAAATCAATGTTTCGCATAGATTAACAACACAGATGGCACAAAGGTTACATGCACTTGCTTAGCAGCTTTCTGGTAAAACCACTTCTGTTCATGAAGCTTTCAGGATATTAATGAATAACACAAAGAAACCCTGGTCTTCTATTTATTAATGTCATTTTTAAAAGCCTATGACCATATCTGTCAGCCTCTTAACATGAGAAATCTGAACAAAATCTAAAATAAAGGGGAACAAAGGCCTAAAAATAGTGACAGGTTTTAAATATTGCTCTTATTGTCCTAGAAATCTGCTAGAACAACAGATTTGTGTTATCATGCATTTTCTGAAGCAAATAACATCTAAAACTCAAATGTATGTCATGATTTAGTGACTGCAATCCTCAGTGATTTGCCAGAAAACCAAATATTTTATGAGGAAAAGACCAAAAATATGAAGCAAGAATCTGGTCATTTGAGAAGTATGCTTATGAGACTTTTGGTATGGTTGCCAGGGTCTTGATGGTATTATCACAACCTGGTATGGACAAAGAGGATGTGGTTGTTGTTGCAGTGCTGCATTTCATGTGACAGATTATTTCCTCAGAGTTTGTTAACATTTTATTGTAATGAGAAGCATGTTGTTATTCTATCTGATGTAGTGAAGAGCTGTTTCGTGAAGATTAAAGCATATGAGGGGCATCATTCTTAACTCTCCTCCCAACTATCACACTGTATCTGGATGTAGGTGGCCTACTGAGCCTTTCCCTCCTTTATAGAAACTTGCATCAAGCCTTTATCAGCTTTTAACAGAAACAGGAATGACTGAATTGTGAAATTTCAGAGTGGTTGGCACATGTACATATTTTATATGCTGGTCTATGTTCAGCTACCAAAAAATAAAAAACTCTGAACGGTGAAATATCGAACAGAAGACAGCAAAACCGACAATTACCGAACAACATCATTGAAAATAAATTCATGGAATAGCCATAGTTGTCCAACAACCAGGAAGTAACATAATGCATAAGGTAAGTGAAGGAAAACCTTGTAAATTTGCCCTATTGCCCACTATAGTGCGATCTCAGAGTTGGTATATATAGTTGGGGGGGGGGTGCTTGGTTGTCTTTGTGATGTTGGCCAGCTATGGCCATTCAATGACTTTTTTCCAATTATGTTGTTCTTCAGTAATTGTCAGTTTCACTGTCTTCTGTTCAATATGTCACCATTCTGTTTTTTATTTTTCTGTAACCAAACATAGACCCTTTATATGCTTGCTCTTTATATGAGCTTTTCACATCTATCAGATATGAAAGCAGTGTATGACAGAATCAAGAATATATATTGAGCTAATATTTCATCATTTGCTATGAATCTCACATAACCCAACATGCTTTCTAAAAAATGCACATCTTTTCCCAGTCTAAATGTCATGTACAGCAGCAGTCTATTTTGGCCAGATATGGTAAACCTGGTATGCAGCCACTGTCACATATCCATGGCCATTGTGGTTAGTTCCAACTCATGAACCCTGGCAAATAGCCACACACCATATGTGTCACAGCATGTGTGGAATTGTCACTTTGCAAATCACAGTATGGTCATGTCATCAGGTGGCTCCCAGCAGCTGTGCTGTAATGTGTACTGCAGCATGCAAAAGATAACAGGAGACTCTGCTTCTCTGGGTGCATATAAAGGCTAGGATATTATATGTGGAATGGTAAGTGCTACTTTGGGGAAATAATGTTTAGGCGCAGATCAGACAGTCTCTGCTAACTGCAAGAGCTGCAAAACTGAGACAGTCCCCTGATATGAACCAGACTCCAGAACTGGTCTATCATTTATGGCTTCATGACAAGCCTGGGGATTAGCATGCCTGACTCGGTCTAAGCCTAGTATGTGGTCAGGTTGGGATGCAACTTAAACAATATTTGTCAAGCAACATTCACCATGGAGGTTTTTGGTTAAGACAGGCACAATCACATATTTGGAATCCTTAGTTTCACCATTAAATACACTGGTATTTTAATGGGCTTTTTTCAAACAACTGCACAATTATAATAATGGATCCAACTTTTTTTCTGGCACATATCTATGGTACTGCTGCAGACAGACTGTGGATCGGTTTGGACTGATGAAGTGTCTATAATATGATCATTTTTAAAGTATTTAAGCTCTTAATAGATCTGATTCATAGCTTCTAGCCAAACATAATGGGCCGGATTCACAAAGGCTTGCACGGAGTCTAAGAGTAGAGTAAGACTCCATGCATGTCCACCGAGTAATCCAGGAACAGCCGGTAGGGGCATGCAACAGAGCTCACAAAACTAGTCCTACACGGACAGGGCTGGGATATGCAAATTACCTCAATTGCAAGCGAAACCTGAACCTGTCCGAGTAGGAGTAGTGTTATTTGTAGAAATGTACTCAGTTGACAACTGAGTACAGTTCTCCAAATAGCAAAACGGAGCCATGACAGCTCCAAAAAAATGATGCATTTACAGTTGGAAGCATGCCAATGGCCAAAAATATGACCATTGGTAATGTTAAGTGATGCAAAATAGAAATAAAATTACTTTTTTTTTCATCCCGATCTCCGGGGTTTAAGTGTAGAGCAGCGCAAACGCGCTGCACCCTAAAAAGCAGAAAATCAATAATTAAGATCCACAAATGTGGATTTTATTGCTAATATGAATTTACAATGCAAGTGAATGGCAGGCTGAAGACAACATGGCCACCAAGTAGAGGTTGCTAAGGGGGGAAGCTCAGTCTAAGAGATGTAACCAAGCATTAGTCGGCAATCCTATGCAAAAGAGGTTTAGATAGTGAATCGCAAGTTTACATAGCAAATGAGCACAGTCAGTGGAGTGTAGGAGTAGGATAAGGGGAGTAACAGAGTAGAAGATAGGTGACATCACGAGTGGGGTTTGTATGAAAGAAGTGAGGCTCATTGGAGCAGAGTGGCATGTGTCAACTGTCAGTTACACATCATTGAAAGAGGTGTGTCAACTGGTAGGATAGGTAAAGGCAAGAAATTGAAGGTGTATGCCATGGATAACACGAAAGTTTCTTGCTGAGTGGGTATGCATGCGTGTGCGCACCAGTAAACCCGAGTAAGACAGTGTGCACGCGTGCAAGCGTGAGTGTGCGCGTTTAAGCTGGAGTAAGCATGTATAAGTCTGTTTAAAGAGTTGTGCGTGCGTTTGCACTGGTGTGCACACGTTTTAACAAGAATAAGCAAGTTTTAGTCCGTGTAAGCATGTGTGCGTGCATGTGAGCTGCTGTGAGCGTGTTTGCACTTCTGTGCGCGGCGCTGCCCCCCCCCCAAGGAAACAGAAAGGAAAAAGGAAGCACAACAAATAGTAGGAAGCTACCAGGGAGTACTAGCAGAGCTAGCAGGTGAAAACAATCAGAATCAGGCAATTACACAGGCAGTACACTAGCCCAGCCCAGCCCAGCACTTAAAACTCTGCAAATAACAGTCCATTATGTTTCTCACAAGAGACACTGCAACACTGTAGTAAGCTAATAGAAGTGAAAACTGAAAAAGCTTTACTGAGACAAAGAAATGTTAGGGGCTGCCATTGCTGTTATAAGGCGACATATGCAACATGCTGAGGGTGGTGACAATGCGAATGCTGCTGGACAACCCACAGTGAGGAGACGGAAAAGAGTGTACAGGCCCAGGGTAACCTACCAGGGGCTACATGAGCTGGAGACAGTGGAGCGCTATAGAGTGGACAGAAAACTCTTGCAGCAAATTGTTGAGCTGTGCAGGCCACACCTCACACACAGAGCCAACAGAGGGGAACCCATCCCAGTGGAAACCAAGCTATGTGTTGGCCTAAGAATATTAGCAACAGGTACCTTCATGAGACCAACTGGTGATATGATGGGGATATCACAGGCATCAGCATCCAGGGTACTGCACCAGTTCCTGGATGCCATGTCAGCACATGTCGGTGATCATGTATATTTCCCAAATTCCCGTGAGGTATTGGCCAGCAATATGCATCTCTTCCAGCAAATAGCGGAATACCCTGAGGTAGTGGGTGCAATATACTGCATGCACATACTCATCAAAGCAGCAGCCGGCGAGGGGGGTAGGGTCTACTTCAACCACAAGGGCTTCCCCTCCATCAACTGCCAGTTCATGTGTGATGCCCAGGGCATAATACTGAATGTGCGTGTTGGCTGCCCTGGAAGCTACCATGATTCCCATGTCTGGCATCTGATGCAGCTGTACCAGACATTTGCCAATGGGGACATCCCACATGGTCATCTAGTGGGGGATGCTGGCTATGCACTGGAGGCGTGGCTGATGACACCCATCAGAAACGCACACACACCTGAACAGGAACAGCATAATGAGGCACATGCACAAACACAAAATGTAATCGAGCGTGTGTTTGGGCTGCTCAAATCACGGTTCCGGTGCCTGGACACATCTGGTTGAGCCTTGCAGTACTCACCAACTACATGTACCCAAATTGTCATGGTATGTGCTATGCTACATAATATGATCCTGTGAAAACAGCTGCAGCAGAACCAGCATAGGCCTGGGCCAAACAGGCCCCCACCATTGCCAAGGCCATCACAGGCAGACCGTGACTCAGAGGAGTAGGCAGAAGGAGGTGTGCCCATTATGCTTTGGCCTTGGCAAAGAGGCATAGCACATACACTTTCTCAGTAGGAACTCTGGAAATGATACCTCTCTCTGACTCGGACATATAGTAAAAGGGATGCCTAAGTTGACACTACCTGCTTTCAAACATGTATAGGGAGTGTAGTATGTGCATCCGACATAGGCAGCCCTGCAGCACCACCTGAGGCATGATTGCCATGTGTTAAGCAATATAAAGCAGTGCTAAACAGCATTTACCACCATGTAGTATATGCAAACAAAATTGCACACACCAACTAGCACAACTGTGGTCAATGTTGAGTAATATTGGGCAACATCCAGCAATGTTGGTGAATATTGAGCAATGTCAGACAAGCCTGGTCTAAGTAGGGCATAGCTGAACAAAAGCCAACATGCTCATATTTGCTCTACTGGCCCTTAAGCAGTCTGGTCTGCTCAGTATGAAAATATAAAGCAGTGATGGGCCTCGAACCCAGGATACTGTGCACTATAGTTATAGTACTGAACCACTAAGCCATGACAGTATTGCAGGGGTCAGCCTGTATGAAGAAATGTTGATAGGTCTATGCAAAGTATCTCATGGAAACCTTGCAGGCGCAGCATAATCCCTGTCGAGTTATGACACAAAGGTGAGTCCTGCAGTAAGAATAGAACCTGACTTCCAACACACACAGTATAAATGTTAATATTAGTCATGTTCACACACATCAGCAAATGTAGTGGACCTCAGATAGCAACACACTGAAAGGTCACACTGGGCATGCTCACACACTTGAATAAATGAGACAAATGTCAGGCAACAAAACACGGAAAGCCTGAACTGGGCATGCTCACACACTTAGGCCATGTCTGAGTACAGCAGTGGGCCACACATATCTGGCAGTTGCATGTGTTAACCCAGGAACCTCTCACTATCCAGCAATCCACCCTGTGCACACAGTTATATGACAACAGACACATATATAATATAGTGGAACCCTGTCATAATCAAATATGTTCTGCAGATATCTAAATTGTTCATAGAAACTGGGAAAGCAAAGACAATAAAAACCTGCAAACAGTATCAGCAATAAACATTGTGCATTCTGAACATTATCATAGGTTCAGAGGTCGATACTAGGCTATCTGCCCTAGGGCATATACAGGCCTAGCCAGAGTGTGTTTGACTTTCGCAACCCTGTCAGATTACTACACTGTGCCTGTGAATAGTAGGTCACACAAGATAGTCCATGTACATTTAGGCTAGTGTGCCTCTGTCTAGCAGGGACCCAGAAGATATCCCACGGTAAACATATGATCACCCATCCAGTTGTCAAGATGTCTCCTGTATGTGGTCAGTGGGTGGCTCTGCCTATGCGAAACCGGGATTACAATCCAGAGTGAATGGAGCCTCTGGGATAAGAATCTGTCCCTCCAGCATGTCCTATTAACATCTGTGCTGAGGTATATGTCCCTGGAATGTGTAGCTCCAAGGGAGTCGGATATCCTGAGGTGGAGCATGTCCAGTAATTCTGAGTTGGGTATTTCCGTAAACAACAGACACACATCATATCCGAGTAGGCAGTAAGAGACTAAGAGCTGGAGTTACTGTATCTGAACTGTGCAGGGCATCTGTGTGAGTCCCTAGATCTGCTTGGTGAGGAACTTTTGTGGCCATTACAGTTGCTGCAGGTGTTGGGTAAGGTACATCCCAAATGTGGCATTGTAACCAAGCATAGTTGTGATGAGTATAGGGGCACAATGACCTCACCTGATCTAGATGTGAAACCATATGGGATAAGGTGGGCTATATAGAAGGTCTGTCCAACCACTTTGGCAATGTGATTGTCAAAGGTGACAGTACGAACAAGTCGTGTCCCCAAACCCCTAACAACTCCTATCGTATGTAATGGATTACTACCTATGTGGTAATGTGTGGGCATGTTGTTATTCCCAAAGGGGATGACTATGCAACTAATGGCATTTAGCTGTAGGCCATGGCTCAGGCACCAGTCATCCATCTCTGTGAGACCCTGTTTGAGTATGCATGTGCTAGCTGGAGAGTTGATTATGGCACTCAGTTTGCAGTCATCTGCGAACATGGTCTGCCATATTCCCCCTGTGTTAGCCTGTACGTCAGACAAATATATACTAAACAAGAGAGGTCCCAGGACTGAGCCTTGTGGGATACCACGTGTAACTGGTGTATAGTCAGACATGGCACCTGTAATTCTGACCATGTGGGTGCTATCCCTGATCCAGGTAGCAATCCATCATGTGAGATATGTGTCCATATCGACGCTGGTGAGCCTATGCATAATGGCTGAGTGGGGTATTGTGTTGAAGGGTTTTGCAAGGTCCAGGTAGGCTGTGTGGACAACCGTCCCTATGTCGATGGACCTGGAAACCATTTAAAGAATACAAACAGGTTCAAGAGGCAAAATCTGCCCACAACAATGCTGAAATGTGCAGGACACAGTGTCTGTAGGTTCCCGATGTCTGTGTATGAGTCCCATGACAATACGCTCCATAGCTTTGCAGAACAGGCTAGTTAGGCTTATAGGACGATATTGTCTGTGGTCCATTGTGGCACCAACTCTGTGGAGCAGGACCATTGTTGCTGTACGCAATTCCTTGGGTACATATCCTGTAGTAACTCTGATATTGAACAGTGACATAATGTGAGGATTATGTCTGTCATGAAGCTCGTGTAAGATGCAGGCCGGGACACCGTCTGGGCCCATTGATGTTGTGTTGTCTGTTTTGGGGAGGGCAGCACTCACCTGTTAATTTGTGATGTCAGGGAGGTTACACTCTGTTGGGATGGATAGTTGCTCCTTAGGGGGGATGGGGGGAGACATCTGCACTTAACCTGTTTGCCAGGATGTTGGCAATGTCAGTGGGTTCAGGGTATGTTTAGTCAGTATGCAGTAACTCACAGCATATCAGTGAGTGTCCACCCAGGTTCCTGACATGACTGAAGAAGGCCTTGTGATTGTCCTACATGTCTGGTGCAATTGTCCATTATAAGCGGCCCTTAGATAAATTCATGAGTGATCGTAGCTGTCTGCTAGTACAGATCACATATGCCTTCCCTGTCTGGGATTGTGCTCTATCATGTAGTAGCTTCCTCCTGTCGTTGTATAGCTTATTACTGGCTGGGGTCTACCAGACAGGTCCCCTGCCATTGGAGGAGTGAGTCCTGTTGTTATTTGGGATAGCACAATCCATGCAGTCCACTAGGTGTCCATATAATGTATATATAAAGGATTCAGCAGTCTGAGCCGTATTTACCACTGTCCCAGGGTATCTGAAGGATACCACCTTGCTTTGGTGAAGTGAGACGTTGGCTTATGAGAAGTTCACCAAGATTACCCAGGATGGGTATGGGGATGGGATATGGATGTCCAGTGAGATAAATGTATGTTCTGACCTTACCAATGAGGGGTATATCGCTGGTCTGGAACATAGAGTCCCCATGTTGGTGATGATCAGGTCCAATATGTTTTCCCCTCTTGTGGGTGTGGTGGCCGGTTGTGCCATCGCATATGAGTTTACAAATAGTAGTGACTGTTGGGTGATGGTGTTGGGGCTTGAGTAGTATCCTCAGTCAATGTTTGGGTATTTGAAGTCACCCAATATAATGGTGTTTGGGGAGACCTTCATATTCTCCATTGTTCCCAGGAAAGCCAAGTGTGGTTCCTGAGTTTAGGAGGGTGGTCTGTAGCAGACAACAAACTGAAAGGCAGTTTTGCACAATGTTAGTTGCATATGTATGGTCTTTGATGCTTCGTGCAGTGCTACTAACCCGGAGGTGTGTGTATCTGTGATGTATATGGATACTCCCCCTATTTGTGTTGTCTGTTCTGAGTCTTGTGGTCAGAAAGCATGGTATGAAACATAACCTGGTAGTGCTCGTGTGCATTTGTTAGCCTGAACTAGGCGTCTGTTAGTGCACAGATATCGCTATTCTCCATACTGAGGAGAGTCCTGATTGGGCACAATTTGAGGGCAACACATCTGGTGTTGAGCAGCATTACCCTTAGTTTCATTTACTCTGTAATGTCTATGGAAGTGGGTTTGTCTTTTGAGCTCTGCTTAAAAAAGGCACTATGGTGGTAGCAAGAGCCTTAGCCAGTATTTGAAAGTCCAAGGGTGACAGGTGCAAGCTGTCCATAGTGAAGCTACGTGGCATGTCGAGCATGTCATCCCAGGCTGACAGACACTGGATCCCCTTTGAATGACACCAATATGTTAGCCAACTGTAAACGTGATAAGTTTGTCTGTATACTGTGGCATCATACTTGGTGAGTGTAAGATGCTAGACAAGGTCAGGGTCATACTGGCCTGGGCTACATGATCAGAGAGTTCCTCTATGTATCATGTCATGTAGTCCATGGAGGAACGTCTGAGGTTTGACGCACCAGCATGGACAATGATGGAGCCAGTCCTGTACTTGCTTTGGAGTGAACTGAGTGCATGTGTTATGTGGCGGATCCTGGCACCCGACAGACAGCTCAAATTGACTATTCCCTTGTTTGGCCTGGTGAGTGGGACGTCAGTGTGTCTGACAATAAGTGTCACCTATTACAAGTGTTTTAGGTGTGTTGTTTAGCCCGAAGGGCAGTGACTGTGTGGCACACTGACATTGTGAACTATGTGATATGTGGGTATTGTAGTGGGGTAGCAGTTGTTTGTATGTCTGCTTTGGAGGTCTCTGCTGCTTAGGCAGAGTTTATTTAGAGCCTCCAAGTATGTTTATGTGTGATAATGTGGTTTGATTGCTGCCGCTATAGGTTTATGTGAGACTGATATGTGGTGTGTGTGGTTACCTTCACCACCTGATAGACTGTGCCAGTCATGGGTCGAGAGAGCTCAGCCTCCTGTATGTCTATATAGGTGCATCTCTCACATATATCTGAGTTTGTTGGGAGGAGGAGAGGGTTGTCTGTGTACATGAGGCAGATGTGACATTGTGTCAAAATCACAATATTCACCAGCTGGACTGGAGAGTACACACGAAACCGACCCCTGGACATGCCAGGATATTATGATGACATACTCCGTAGCCTGATCACAAAGGATCAGTAGGGTGTTAAGTGTGTAAAAGAGTATAACAGGGATTAGTGCTCAGGTTTGTTGGTGTTTTGTGAAGAGTAGCTGAGAAGCAGTCCAGACTGAATCATGACACCTCCTTCAGCTATGTCATAAATAGCAATGTACACTCATATATGTCCTGAGTCAGGGCCAACTGTACCTGACTGACAATGCTGACATCCTGTCAGACAGGCCCATATATACATACCCACCTCCCACTGACGATAATCCCTATCATCATACCAGGAGATATCACATGTAGAATGGCTGAACAGCTCCCCCCAAAGCCAAAAGCATGGCAGCAATCGGATTACATTGTTTCCCAATATGTGTCATGCATGAACTACAGAACAAATAGACCCTGCACCTGAACAGTCAATTGAGCCTCACCCTCTCCACAGGATCTGAAACCATTGAATGTGTTACAGTAACATATGGCACTCCCCACAAGTGTTGGTGCACAACACACCATGGGAAGTATAGTCCAGTAAGCCTATGAAGTCTGATCTGCAAGGCCATGGAGTCCATCATGGTTGAAGTCATAAACAGAGCTATTGGAAGCTGACAAACACACAACCCTACCAACTGTGGTATGTTCATGTGCAGATCATGGTTCCCAAATATGCTAGACTGTTTGCAAAGCAGCCACCCAGGACATACATCGCTGAACAGAACTACACATGTCCCACATAGACTTTGAATAGCCCTTTATCAACATCCCAGACACATGTTGTATCCACAAAACCAACAATGTGTGCATAAATATGTGTTGACATATGAAGGAATGTCAATGTGTCCACAGATAGATCACACAAGGTAAGAATTATGGGGTCCTGTTCAAGCTGTTGACACCTGCGGACCCACATGGCTCATTCCTGGAATTGCATAAAACAAAGTGTACACACATTACCATGTCCAGTCTGATGATGTCAGCATCCTACAAATATAGCAGGAGAAAAGAAACCACCCGGTAAAGCATATAGCGCACCGTGTAAATGCGTATCTCTCTAGTATCATAACATAGTTAGGTAGGGGTTTGAATCATGCAAATACTGACAGTGTGTGTGTGTTGGGGGGGGTGTATGTGTGCAATTTCCTTTGAGAAGAGTGCCCTTTTTGGAGACTGGGAAAACACATTAAAAGAGGTTCATTGCTCTTTGGAAGGTCTGATGATGTCAGCATCTTACAAATATAGCAGGAGAAGAAACACCACCCATTAAAGCATATAGCGCACCGTGTTAATGCATATCTGTCTAGTATTCTAACATAGGTAGGGGTCTGAATCCTGCAAATGCTGACCATGTGTGTTTGGGTGTGTATGTGTGTGATTTCCTTTGAGAGGCGTGCCCTTTTTGGAGACTGGGAAAACACATTAAAAGAGGTACATTCCTCTTTGGAAAGTCTGATGATGTCAGCATCCTACAAATATAGCAGGAGAAGAGAACCCACCCACTAAAGCATATAGTGCACAGTGTTAATGCATATCTCGCTAGTATCATAACATAGTTAGGCAGGGGTTTAAATCCTGTGAACGCTTACAGTGGGTGTGTGGGGGGTGTGATTTCCTTTGAGAGGAGTGCCCTTTTTGGAGACTGGGAAAACACATTAAAAGAGGTACATTCCTCTTTGGAAAGTCTGATGATGTCAGCATCCTACAAATATAGCAGGAGAAGCAAAACCACCCAGTCAAGCATATAGCGCACCGTGTTAATGCATATTTCACTAGTATCATAACATAATTAGGTAGGGGTTTGAATCCTACAAACACTGACAGTGTGTGTTTGGGTGTGTGTGATTTCCTTTGAGATGAGTGCCCTCTTTGGAGACTGGGAAAACGCATTAAAAGAGGTACATTCCTCTTTGGAAAGTCTGATGATGTCAGCATCCTACAAATATAGCAGGAGAAGAGAAACCATCCAGTAAAGCATATAGCGCGCCGTGTTAATGTGTATCTCACTAGTATCATAACATAGGTAGGGGTTTGAATCCTATGAACACTGACAGTGTGTGTTTGGCTGTGTGGTTTCCTTTGAGAGGAGTGCCCATTTTGGAGACTGGGAAAACACATTAAAAGAGGTACATTCCTCTTTGGAAAGTCTGATGATGTCAGCATCCTACAAATATAGCAGGAGAAGAGAAACCACCCACTAAAGCATATAGTGCACCATGTTAATGCATATCTTGCTAGTATCATAACATAGTTAGGCAGGGGTTTAAATCCTGTGAATGCTTACAGTGGGTGTGTGGGGGGTGTGATTTCCTTTGAGAGGAGTGCCCTTTTTGGAGACTGGGAAAACACATTAAAAGAGGTACATTCCTCTTTGGAAAGTCTGATGATGTCAGCATCCTACAAATATAGCAGGAGAAGCAAAACCACCCAGTCAAGCATATAGCGCACTGTGTTAATGCGTATCTCACTAGGTATCATAACATAGTTAGGTAGGGGTTTGAATCCTGTACACACTGACAGTGTGTGTTTGGGTGTGTTTGATTTTCTTTAAGAAGAGTGCCCTTTTTGGAGACTGGGAAAACACATTAAAAGAGGTACATTCCTCTTTGGAAAGTCTGATGATGTCAGCATCCTACAAATATAGCAGGAGAAGAGAAACCATCCAATAAAGCATATAGCGCACCATGTTAATGCGTATCTCACTAATATCATAACATAGTTAGGTAGAGATTCGAATCCTGCAATTGCTGTGTGTGTGTGTGTGTAACACAGTTGGTCAATGCAGGGTGGGTTTTGCTTTTACTATGGTATGACATATCATGATTAAAACAGTATGTGCATTGCACACATCAGGTATCTGTGTGGCAAATAAATATGTGTACATGTGACCTCAATCAGTACATAGGTGTGAAGCCTGCATACTACATGAATACATTTGTTACCTTTGACAGATTGTGCCACTGCTTCTCAGATCGTAGGTCACATATGTATGTATGTGACAAGGCCAGCCACTGTAGTGATCTGTGGCCAAGGTCATCTGTGCCACACACACCCATGACAGTTACTAAAGAGTAGTGTGAGTGAGGGTATATGTCAGACATCATACACAACAATGACTGGCAATAATGGACAGTCATTATAGGTGTACAACAGCCTTGTGGATATGCATTCAGGCCCCTAATGTCTTATGTGATACACCGAGAGGCTCCACAATACCTATGGATATGTGGATACCAAGGGACAGATGACATAACACTTGGCTGTATGTACACATTGGTACCCAACATACATGTTGAGGGCTACCACCTATGTGGTACTGTCGGGATAGTATGTATAGTAAATGTGGATGACTATGCCATAGTCGGCTTACTGCTATACAGCATGTATCGGACAACAGGTATCTGTCTGTATGATACCCTTGTGTAGGATATGCGTCCCATCCAGGGAATGCTTTGTAGGCCAATGCATGCATTTCCAGATGTGGATAGACATATCCCTAGTCTGTTTGCATGTACCTAAGAGGGCTATATACCAAACAGGTGTGGTCCCAGGAATGGGTGGCGGTCAATGCCACTGGTTACTGTTATAGTATAGTACCAGAAGGATCCAGCTGTTACTGAGTTCCCTACAACTGTGTGTCATTTGTCAGGACATCAGCTAATGATTGGTTATAGTCATGCTGTTGAGGTTGTGTATACTACCAGACTGCAAATCATTGACAGATATTAACAGTATCACCCACAGCATAGTGTCAACCCATGTCATACACACATATGTACCCATGTTAGTACATATCTGTAGTAGAATGCATACTGGCCATCAAAAGATACTATGAGATGTTAACAATGTGTACAACAGGGTATGTCACACGTCCCATGTGTCCACTATGCACGTACATGCAGACAGTGCGCACCCACCATGTTCACAGATGTACACCTGCTAATCTGTACTGCACACATCACACACGTACTGTCCACTCACTAACACATGCTGGTAACAATTTACACTTCAGCCAAGTGGCACATGGGTGGACAATACATACTCAGACCTAACCCTGGTGTAAACAATGCTACATTGACAATCAGAGCTTTGATGCATAATGCCTGCTCTGATATACCTACAAGGATATCATTACACTTTCCTGTTGACAACTTGCTAATATTGCTACACTGCTATAATGTCACCCTGTGCATCAGCACCATGTTAGCCTGTTCCTGCATCAATGTTACAGATGACAGGAGGTGGCACAGGTGTCATCATATGCACAGGGTATGTTGCTGGTTTGCCAGAGCCCAACATTGACCCATCCAATCGACATGTCTCTGTGTGTGTGTGTGTGTGAGGGACAACAGTACAGCATGGGCCAATGTTGATGTAATGTGTGTGTGTATGTGTGAGCCCTAGTTGTTTGGTTAATGTGTGTGTGTCTGCATGCACACAGCTCCACCATGTGGATGCCATATACAGGAGGTTGTGGGACAGCCACAGACTGTACCTGCTAGGCTGCATAGATCACTGTCTCCGGCCATGGACACGGTACCTGTGCCTGGCAGGGGTGCTACGGACAATATCGGGTACCAACCCTGACTGGGTACTATCATCAGAGGCAGAGATATGATGACTGGAACCATGTCCCTGCTGGGACTGGCCAGAGCCATGTCCACATGGTCTACTAAGATGGTCAATGGACAGGGCAGCCCCAGCATTGCTGGAGCTGGTACTGCCACTACAGGAGCAGCTGTGATCTGTGGGCTGTCCGCGATGACTGACAGCTGTTGCTGTTGCTGGCATGCATCCGTGTCGACGTCTCAACTGTCCCGCATGGTCCTGGCTCATGGAAGACACATTGTGGAGGGCATCTAATGTCTCCCCCCAACGTCTATCAATGACCTCAGTGTAATTCCGGATGGCACCGGCAAGGTCACAGACGCTGTCATTGATAGCGGTGTAATGGGCCCTCTGCACCCTTAGTCCCTGTCTGGTGTACCGTTCCATACGTGCCTGTGCCTGCATTACAGCCCAGAACATACTGGAGGTTGTAAGACCTGTGAGGGCACGTCTGCCAGGGGCAATACAACCAGCGGTGCTCCCCCGTGAACCCCTGGACATCTGCCTATGTGGTACCATTCCAGGAATCTAGCTATGGCTGCTGTGAGGGGATGCAAGTGCCATGGGTACCACACTCTCCTGGTCAATGCCAACTGTATGCTGTCCCTTGGCTAAGGCCATTGGTGATGAGGGATGTATTGGCAGTATGAGTGTGCACATAGATGGGGTTGAACTCTGTGTACTGTCGATTGGTGGACCAATGACAGATCCTGTCAAACCTTCCTGTGCCAGAATACATGTCTCATCATCTCCACTATTTGTGGCAGTGACTTCAGGTTCCCTGCTGCTTTCAGCCACCCCAAACTCAACACCTGTGAAAGGAAGACAGGAAACACACTTTACAATCTGTGCATGATGTTAGCACACATGCACACATGCACACATGAACACATGCACACATGCACACATGAACACATGAACACATGCACACACACACACACACACACACACACACACACACACACACACACACACACACACACACCAGCAATCCAACACATACTCAATAGTGGGTGAAGGTGGGTGATAGTATCACAAGGTAAACAGTCACCTCACACATGTCAGCATGCAGAATATGTGTTGCTCAAAACCATGCAGTGCAAGTGTAGACGGCCCTATTTCATGACAGTATACATGGCTTTCATGCATGTGTGTAGCTGTTCAGTGATTGGCTACACCCTGGAACACAATGTGTACATGGACACAACATTGCTGTGCAAGTATTATCAGCTCTGCAATGTCCTGTGCACCACCACTCACAGGTATACATACCATGGCTGCATGTGTTATCTGTGTGACACATAGATTTCCATGGCTGATTACAGTGTCTGTGTCCATAGCAGATAATAGTGGGCACAGGTGTAGCACATGCATGCTATGTACACACACGGGATGAGTGGTGCATGCACAGAGTCCTGGGTTCGAACCTTGTCATTCATTTTATTTTAATACTGACCAGACAGGCTAGGGGGTGTGGCTGCATTTAAGCAACCAACTTTGCTCTGCGGTGCTCCATGGTGCCCTATGGTGCCCTGGTTGGCGCGGCGCGCACGTCCACGCAAACACATTGCACTGGTTAAAGTGCTATTAAACTATGGGCACCTCTATTGCACTGGGTAAAGTGCTCTTAAACTTTGGGAAACTCTATTGTGCTGGGTAAAGTACTCTTAAACTTTGGGCAACTCTATTGCACTGGGTAAAGCGCTCTTAAACTTTGGGCAACTCTGTTGCGCTGGGTAAAGTGCTATTAAACTATCGGCAACTCTATTGCACTGGGTAAAGCGCTGCTTAACTGTGGGCAATTATATATCAGGATCCCTTAAAAATATATATTTTGTTCACTGATACATTGGCCATTTCACTGCTTTTTACTAATATTTTAATCATATATGTCAGGTATTATTTCATATACTGATTTAAAGCATAAATAAGAAGGGGAGTGGTAGGACTCGAACGGTGAATGCCTCCTCTTTGTGCGAACGGTCTACCATTACGCTATTGCTATTTGGTATGATTTGCATAAACATTCTTTCTTATGCTCTTCCATGTCGGAATTGCTAACTACAGCTAAGCAATGGGCACACCTGAGCACACAAGTGCAAATACGGGCAGCTATTTCGGGAATTTAAAAAAATAAAATTAATGTTTTACTTTTTATAACTGTGATGGGGGTTTACAATGTCAGGGAGTGTGGTGTTGGGTGCAAGGACATTTGAGGGGACTCGCTCTTGTGTATTATCATTTTACTTTTCCAACCCTTGCAGGGACGTGGACATTTAGACTGCTCAGCAGTCGGACACGCCCCCTGCTTTCCCACACGGTCCGTGTAAGACTTACGGTTGAGTCAGCATGCCCTCATGAATATTCATGGCATGCTGACATTATACCGTTCAACTGCAGCCTCCGAGTAAGACTTATTAAGTCTTACACGGAGGATTCGTGAATCCGGGGGAATGTCTTTGCACATTTTCTGAGTGTGTTAGTAACCATGGTTTCAGATGGCCGTAACGTTATGTCTTTAAAGAAGAAACTTTTTCTAGAAATATTTCTTCTAACAATATGTTTTTAGAAGCATCTAGTCATAATCCCCACTTAATTAACATTGCAACGTTTCATTTAGTGATTACCAAGAAAATGTATTCTCGGACAGCGGGTTAAGTCTTTTCAAGATGTTTAATACAAGATTTAAATAGCAGGGGTGTCAACGCCAACTGGTGTAATACATCTGTCAAGTGCAGTTGCTTCCATTGTTCTCCATTTAGTTATTTTGTGTATGTTTATTTTTTATTTAACAAACAGGTTGGGTGTACCCCAGATGAATACTCAAAAAAGGTTCTAATATAAATTTTTTAGCAATCAACAGAATGTGGAATAGTCTTTTGAAATGATATTTTGGTCTCATTTCTTCAATTAGCCATGTTTTGTTTTTCTAGCTATGCTGATCTGCATTTTAGTATAGAAGTTGAACTAATTTGTGTGGGTGGTGTTGGCTGTATTATGGCTATGCTGACTGGTATCTACATTTTTAGGTTCATAGGTTCATAGGTTTATACTAGGCTATCTGCCCTAAGGCATTTATAAGCCTAGCCCAAATTTTTGTGGCTTACGCCACCCCTTATATGAAAAAATACTGTGCCCATTAGTTTGTTGTGCCTCTGTCCAGCAGTGACACAGAGATGATTCCCAGGGTAAACCTACGATCTCCCATCCACAGGTCAAGATTTCTCTTGAACAGAGCCAGCGAGGTGCTCTGCCTCACATGGACTGGGATTTTATTCCACAGCATAGGGAGTCTCTGAGTGATAAATCTATCCCTCCAGCACGTCTTATTTATATCCGTGCTAAGGTTTAAGTCGCTTGCTCTAGTGGTTTTGGTGGATTTGGATTTTTTGAGGTGGAGCATGTCCATTAATTCCGGGTTGGACATGGCCTTGTATGTCAGGCACATGTCACCTCTGAGCAGACGGTATGCGACTGAATAGAGCTGGAATTTCTTCAATCTGGCAGCATATGACAGATTTTGGAGTCCCTTTATCCTTTTGGTGAGGAACTTTTGGGGTCTCTCCAATTGCTGCAGATGTCGGGTGAGATACATCCCGAATGGGGCATTGTACTCGATCATTGGTCTGATAAGTGAAGAGTACAGGGAACAATGACCTCACTAGATCTGGATGTGAATCCTTCATGATCAGGTGGGCAATGTAGAAGGTCTTACTAACCACTTTAGCAATGAGTGTCAAAAGAAAGGCCACTGTCAACCTGGGTCCCCAGGTCCCTGATAACCTCTTCTGTGCTTAGTGGATTGCCACCTATATGGTAGCTTGGGGTTACCTTGTTTTTCCCGAAGGGTATGACTATACATTTTTGGCGTTTAACTTCAGGCCATGGCTCTGGCACCAGCTATCTGTTTCCGTGAGTCCCTTCTGAAGGATATCCGTGTCCGATGCACTTTCCACTATGGCCCAGTTTGCAGTCGCCTGCAAACTTTGTCAGCCAAAGTCCTCCCATGTTGGCCTGTACTTCTGAGAAGTAGATGCCGAACAATAGGGGGCCAAGGACCGAGCCCTGTGGGACACCACTTGTGACTGGCTTGGAGTCTGACATAGCGCCAGCAACTCTAACCCTGTGGGTTCTGTCCTTAAGCCAGATTGAAACCCATATTGTGACATATGGGTTTACATTTAAGCTGGTAAGTTTTTCTACAATACCCGAGTGGGGTAATGTGTCGAAAGCCTTTGCAAGATCAAGGTAGGCTGTATGGACTGTCTTTCCCTCATCAATGGCCTTGGTGACTGTTTCGAAGAAGTCAACCAAGTTCAAAAGGCATGATCTTCCCTTGACGAAGCCAAACTGGGTCTGGTCCAATGTCTGCAAGTCCCCTATATCTTTGTTTATGAGCTCCATTATGATCCTCTCCATAGCTTTGCAGACTAGACTTGTTAAGCTTATGGGGTGGTAATTACCAGGGTCCGTAGAGGCACCGCCTTTGTGGAGTGGGACCACAGTTGCCGTACGCCACTCCTTGGGCACATATCCTGTGGTAAGGCTGAGATTAAACAGCTGCCTTATGTGCGGGTTTAATTCTTCATTTAGCTCATGTAGCACACAGCCGGGGACACCATCCGTCCCATTGATGCTGTGTTTTTAGCTTTAGAGAGAGCAGCTTTTACCTGCGCATTTGAGATGTCTGGGAGGCTACACTCCGCTGGGATAGTTATCTCTCCTTTAGGGGGAGAGGGGTGAAGTTTGCACTGAACCTGTCTGCCAGTATGTTGGCAATGTCTGTGGGTTCAGTGATTTTTGTATCATTTTGGACTAATTCTGAGCATATCTGGGAGTTTCCACCCAGGTTCCTAACATAGCTGAAAAAGGCCTTATGATTGTCCTTTGAATCCATGGCAATTTTTCTCTCAAAATTGGCCTTAGTTGATTTCATGAGTGCTCGTATTTTTTTTACTAATAATGATCAGGGGTGACTTCCCTTTTATGGATTTTGTTCTATCATGTAATAGCTTTCTCCTCTTATTGTAAAGTTTGTTAATGGCTGGGGTCCAGCAGACTGGACGTTTGCCCTTTGTGTAAAGAGTCTTGGTTTTATTTGGGATTGCCTGATCCATGCAGTCCTGGAGGTGTTCATAGAAGGCATTTGTAAGGGCTTCCGCAGCTTGGGTTGTGGTTTCCACTGGCTCAGGGGCCTTGAAGGATACCACACCAGTCTTGAGTAGTGTGAAGTTTGCTTTAGAGAAGTTCTTCACTGTGGTCTTTTTTGTTTGGGGTGCGGGCGGGATGTGGATTTCCAGTGAGATTAGTTTATGATCAGATCTCACCAATTTTTAAAAGTAAAGTGGCTACCCCTATATAACAAACAGCAGAAGTGGCTGCCAAAGTTCAGATTTGTTTTCTTTTATTACTCTTGGGTCTTTTGTGATGTTTGCTTTCCAAAAACAGATCTTCTTTTGTATTCACTTTTGTTTATTTTGTACTTTTTGTCTCCCTGCCAGATAACCATTAGCCCCTTTCCCAAAGGACTCAAGCCCCTTCATTCATTGTCCAGCTATGGCCTGCCACTGGATGAGGTGAAAGTCAGCTGGTGAGAGGCATCATCCAGGCAGACATGATGGTCTCATGTACCCACTCTGCATACACCACCCTCTCTGCTTATGGGAGGGGCAATTCCTTGTCACAGTGGCCTGAGGGTGTGGCCTAACAGTGTCTGTACGACTGTCTGAATGCTTCCAGATAGACCTTTCTAGCTTTATTAAGTGGTTTTCAAACCACATAACTTCCTCACTTTGCTCATCAGGATGCATCATTTATGACATGAAGCTAAGACGCCTTTATTATTGTGCACAGTCCTCTCCACAGTTGGGTGACAATTGCATATGAATCACTGTAAGGCCTACAGTATCTCCCACTGAAAATGCACACTTCAGAGAATGTGCAGCACAGGCTACCATCACTGGCATGTACATGATGTCACATGCTGCTCCCCTACATTCTACTGGATGCCAACATTGCAGCAATTCAGGGTAAAGGTAAACTCAACTTACAATGAAGTTTGGCTGCAAAATCCTTTCATAGTTCAAAAGCTGATCATTGTACTTATGCTGGTGAAAGAAAAAGGCTCTTTTCTAGAACTGTTTCAGCAGTGCAGGATATCCTGTCCTGCTTAAGCAGTATAGGACATCCTTCTTGGGAACTTAGAATACCATCCATTATCATCTATATTGAAAAAAACATGCTCCTAAGGCATTTGAAAGAAGTCTCTTGCTGTAAATGTTTTTTAAACTGGGCTGCCTTCTCACTGACTGATCTTTAAATGGAGGCTGCAGCCACAGATTACACTGTGGCAAAGTGATTAAGATCACTGCCTCATAAAAACAAGGCACAGAGTCCAATCCTGACCTCTGGCCACTAAATGGGTGAAGTTTGCATGATCTCCCTGTGTTTGTGTGGGGTTCCTCCCTCCTTCTGAAAACATGCTGGGTATGTCTACTTCAGGGTTGGATGGTCCTTGCATACCAAAGCTATCATTTAAGTTGAACTTGAGGGAAATTATTGGAGCTGAGGGCAGCATCTCTTTCTCTTTCTCTTTCTCTTTCTCTTTCTCTTTCTCTTGATGGTGCTTATCCAGGGTGAAGTGGTGTGAACAAACCACTTTAACAATCAACTAAGTATGCAGTATTGTCTTGTTAATGAAACATGTACCACAGACTGTGTACCACATCAGGGCTATCCATATGGTGGTACAAAAACTGGCTCTGCAGGATATGGTCAACAAAAAGAGTATGGATATTTCTTGGTTGTTGTTGTGTCTTTCGGCTTTTCCCGGTTAGGGGTCGCCACAGCAGAACTCCAGTGCGCTAATGATTGGTAGTTGATTTTTACGTGCCGAGTTACCAGCCCTGACGCACAACCTTCAACGAAGGTATGCCCATTCACACATGTCTCCATGCTCTAGCTGAGAATCGAACCGGACAGCGTCTTACTGTGAGGTGACAACGCTACCGCAGCTGCTATGTGAAAAGAGTCTAAGAGTGTTTATTCGGTAGTGTGTAAACTACTATTCATAAAGGATGCCAGCAACAATCTGCTCACCAGTCTAAAGAACATCAATAGGATATGGAAGGAGTATTCATCTCAGTAGAGAGAGACATGCATACCCCTAATGACGACAGAATAAGCATTCCAGTGTCATTGTGCAAAAACAAAGGGGTGTTCAAAACTGCATGGAGTACTGAGATATCAGACTCCTGTCAGTCTGCATGAAAGTTCAGGAGATGGTGACTGATTAGTAGGAAGTAATATGGGAAATGAGAATCTAAGATTCAGAACAGGATGAAGTACAACCAACCCAAAGTTTGCAGTGAGACAGACAGCAAAGAAGAAAAATAGTCCACATGGGCTTTCTGAGACACAGTAAAAGCATGTCAAGATCTCAAGAAAGCTGATTTTGACAGTACTGCAATGGTTCAAAGTCTTGGAAACATTCTAGAATTAGTGCAGACTACTTACTCAATGACAAGAGTGCGAAGACTAGAAGGGGTTCCCAGTGGGAGTAGGGGTGCATCAGGGCTCACCTCTAAGCTCATTCCTGCTCATACTGGTGATGGACAGCATTAACAAACAGGTTGGATAAGAAAGATTAACAAAACTGCTTTATGCAGATGATGTGGCATTACAAGGAAACTCTGAACAGAAACTCCAGGAAAATGATAGGAGATAGGAATGAAAACCTGAAGGTACAGAGGATGAATATGAGTGGAGAGAAGACAGTGGTCAGGGCAATAAATGGGAGTAATCAGAACTGGAACACTGAGATAGAAGAGACAATAGTAGAACAGGTTAACACCTTCAAGCATCTTGGAGACGTGGTTATTGAGAAGACAGGACTGAATGAGTAGATCAAAGCTGAGTCAGAGGTGCTGCAGCCAACTACACAAACCATTAGGGGTAGTGTGCAATAGGAAAATGCCAAAGAAACTGTAAAGTAAGGTAGGGATAACAGTGGTGCAATAGGCACTTCTATATGACACAGAAACCTGGACAGTGAAGGCAGAGAAGCTGAAGATGCTTTAGATGATGAAGATAAAGTGCCTGAGATGAGCAGTGGGATGCACGATGTGGGACAAGTGAAGACGTGAGGACAGTAGAACAGAAGACAAATGCAGAGAAGATCCAGAACAGATTACGGTGGTTTGGTCACATGCACACCTTTCAACCTCTTAGCACAAAAAATCTATACAAAGCCAAAAATAATGATGGATCAAAGGCCCAAAATCAAGGACAGAGTTTAAATATTGCTCTTATAAACTTAAAAAAGTTGCTAGTCTAACAGGCTTTACATTAGTAAGTATTGTCTGCAAGGTAGGAAAGCTGACACTTAGATGTGTCTATTTAGTGACTTCATTTGTCAACAATTTGCCAAAAAAACACAAATTTTGTGAGAAACAGACCAGAAATGTAAAGATAAGATCTGGGCATCCTGCAAACTTTTGAACATTTGAGTGATGTGACCACATGTGCAGGAAAGTAGAAGAAAATTTGGTAAAGCAGAATTGGGAGAAACTGGAAGAAAACAGGAGGAGCTGAGGATGTCCAGCAAATCAATGACTGTATTGAATGACTGAAAACCTGCAATGGTGGAGTATAACTGTCAAAGAAGTTCGGAGTATGCTCTGAACTGAGGGACATGGCAGCGATCACTGTGATACCCCGACCCCAATGTATACTTGAGGAAAAAGGGAGTTGATAATGATAATGAGGATTATGATTTGTATTTGGTCACCAATAAGTTGAAAATTCCCATAATACATAAGAAGAGAAAGGGTTTAAATCAGTTCATGGGGAAAGCTACCAAACGGTTTGGTACATCTTCCTATAAATCATTTGAAACACTAGTTTGGAGTAAGTAAAAAGGAAATATTTGTGACAAATTTTCGCTAGGCATTTTAGATGTGCAGAAAAATAAATGTGCAGTTACAGTCACGTATAACTTTAGAAAAGGCCCTGCTGACAGCAAACCAGATGGAAACAATCCTGCTTGTCAGGGATAAGTAAATAGGAAGCAGTTTGTGTGTGGTTTCCAGAGGCCTGATAGTGAAGATATGCTATTTGGGAAGACAAAGAGCATGCAAGTTTAGAATGGTACATTCTTTCATATGTTTTGGGCCTATACACTGGAATAAGAGGTTAGAGGTATGTGATGTGTTAGAAAGCACTTCCATACTAATAGTCATCAGGCAATGAGTAATGAATGTTAAAAGTGCAAAAAAGACTAAAAAATTTACATTAATTTATTACCAGCCACATGAAAAATGAAGTGACCATAGACAAATCATGTGGACACACACACACACACACACACACACACACACACACACACACACACACACACACACACACACACACACACACATACAAACACACAAAATGCTCTCCATCAGTTTTCAGGCTTAAAGAGAAAGTTTTCCTCCTCTTACTAAAATAGTATTTACCCAAGAAGACTTTGTTGATCAAGATTCTGTGCATCTGACTTCAACAAACACTAATTGCCTACAAAAATGCAATCTACATTTGCAGTTGCGTCTCACTTCATAAATAAAATAAACAATAGTTGACAGTTTAATAACCGTGATACTTTATCCACATGCCAGTGGACTTCCTTATGTCAATAGTGATGTCATCAGTCATGCAGCTACCTGATATAATGAAGCATCATACAGTGTATATTAGTCTTCAGCAATCCCATATATAACTGTGATGGATGAGGGTCCAAGACATGGATACTGTTTGCTTTGTCATTTAAAGGGTCTAAGTGCAGTTTATGTCGTCAGCGAGATGTAGGAGTGTGCCTCTCCTACAACATACAGTTTTAATAATATCCAGTTCATAGATGCTACATATTCTACAACTGCATCCTTTTCATTGTTTTGTATTTTCTCATTTAAGTCTATTTTTGCATAGTAACAGAGGAATTTTAAAGATTAACTGACTTTGAAAAATAATCTGTTATAATTTCATTTTAGATTATTTTAGGATGTGATTTTGTACTTAGTTTTGTGGGACTTCTTGTCAGTTTAGGGGTTCTTAAGATCAGACAAGATGCTAGTTTAGAGAAACATAGAAGGCTTGGTTAGACTGTTTCAGCAGTGGCATTTAGTTACATAGGTTGCATAAAATGATTTAATTCCACATACTTCCTATTCAGGAAAAGAAGTATCAAGTTTGGCATGCAGCAGGTTTTATTTTTTTGGCTAAACTTTATTTCTGTTGGGAAGGTGTGAATGATTTAATGTGCAGGTTGATGCAGTGACATCACTGTGTTGGTGGTTGGGGGTTTGCATGTACTGGTGGCAGATCTATGGAGCAGGACATCACTGTAGTTACGAGTGCTACTGAAACACCCATTACAGATTGGCCTGTAATCTGGTTTTACAAGGACATTAGTGGATTTCAGAGTGTAGAATATTATAGCTGTTTTGTATGGCATATGTGCCACCTTAAAGAGTAATACCATAAGTGTAATCCACATAACAGTAAACCTGCAGGTGTGAATGAGAGCAATACATATTAAGGCTGAGGATGCTATACCTAAGAGTAGGTACATTCACCTCAGGCTTACAATTCATAAGCAGGAATGGTGTGGGGGTACTTCGGGTGCAATGCACTTCTGCAAACACACAAGTGGTGTATCAATGAGTGTCCTAGTTTGCTGTTTCTCTCCTTGAACTGCACTGTCAGGAGCCATATTAGTGAGTCTCACATTTCTGACAAGGAAACCTGTTGAACATTTTGGTTCTCAGGTGGGACCACATTTTTCATTTATGACAGTTATTATATCATCTGTGCTATTTTGGCCTTCTCTATTTCTAGTCATGCTTTTAGTATATTTTATTATCTACAATTTTACGTGATGACAAGATGACTTTTAATTTGAGGTCTTCTGTTTTATTTCAATATGCAGTTATTTATGTTGATAGGACATTGTTTCTGAGGTAGTATTTTCATTTTTACTGAGTTTTTACTTCTATTATGTATTTATTTATCTGTTTGTTTTATTGTCTCTTTTTTACTTGCTTTTGTACACATTAGGATGTGTCTGTGTTTTAGGGACAAGATTTCTATAGGAGTTATATGCTGATTGTAGTAGTATTGATTGGTTTGGGATGCTTTTTTAATGAATTTGGTTTATTCGGATTCTGCTTTCTTACTACTTTTTATTTTGCAGAATTAATATGTTTGATGGTGACAACTTCCTAAACTACTGCCTTTCCTGATCAGTTTATCTAAAAAAAGGTAATGAACAGAAAAAAAAAAGAAAGAAAAGTTCCTTAGAATACGAAAATATGATTGAAACTGTACTTGGTCAGCTTAGAGGTAGCTAGCACAGGGTACTGGAGTCTATTCTGATTAAATGTGCTGCTCTGTGTTAGCCACAAGTTGCCCTTCTAAAAATCCTATTTATCACTCCTTGAATGCAGCACTCTGTAACAAAGGTTATGCGTAAAATGAAGTGGCACATACTTGTAGGAAGAAATGCTAAGTAGGATTTTTTTTTTGCAGAAGTGAAATTTTTATTCAAGGTTTCTGTGATGATTTGCCCTTATTATGCGTTTCTGGAACACAGTTTTCATGTAAAATAGTTTGCTTCTCTGCTCAGTTTATTACCTTGCACAAATACAGCTTTTCTCTGACAACAGCCAGTGTGTGAAGTGAATGTTGATTAGAACAAACACAATTTTCCAACAGATCTGCTATTTCAGCCCAGGGTTTCAGTGTCCTTTTCACCTTTCAATGGGATACAGCTAATGAGTGAAATAAGCCTGGCTGGTCTCTATAAATTTGTCCTTGTTCTTGTTTTTCATGTTTTTAAAAATGTGGTATTCTGGCAAAATATGCTTCTGAAATAATATCTAATGATGCTTTCAGTCAGTAATGCATAATATATCCTAGAAAGCCTTATTTTTATTATAGTGCACCCAGTTTTTCTCTATCACATTTTCCTAGGATATCAGTAACACAGATAAACTGCTACATTTCCCATTTCTTTTCATTGCAAAACTACATTTAAGGATAGTCATAGCATGAAAAAGGTTATGTTAAGGGACATAAGTTTATCACAAGCCTACATACATGTGAATACCTATGCTGTAAATATATTAGTAAATCACCATGGTAACTTAGTGGTAAACTGTGTTCTGCATTCTTGTTAACCTTAATGTCTGTAACATATAACAAACCTTGTATGACATGCACCCATGTGTAATGTACACAAACGCTTGTGCCTAATGTTTTCAGTCTTATCTCGGAGTTTGTACACTGTAGTGCTCATTCCTCATGTATACATTCTCCCAACTACCATTAACGTATAGCATGACTGTTGTACTAGGGCAATCCTTTGACCTTCTGTATATGCATATTGTTCATTGCAAGGAGCACTCTATCATACGTCCTATTTATGTACAGAATGCTAGTTATAAAGGGATACTTGTCTCTTACTTCATGCTTATGTACATAATAGAGAATTATTTTTAATAGTGGTAACCCCCCCAAATTTTTGTTTATATGCAATGCTTATTATAAGAACACTCTCCTATCTCTACGTTAGATACAAAATGCTCCTGGTTAAGAACAACTCTCTCACTTTCTGTTTACATACAGAATGTTCATTATCAGGAGCACCTCTCCCACTTTCTGTTTATGTAAAGAATATTTGTCATCAGGAAAACCCCCTCCCACTTTTTGTTTCTATATATATTGCTTAGTGTCAGAAACACCCCTGCCACATTTGTTTCTTTATAGAATGTTTATTATTATGCACACCCTATATTCTGTTCATGCACAGAATATTCATTATTATACCATGATCCCCCCAAAACGTGCACGCTGATTGGCCAGCGTGCTCGTTGTAAATCGAGTTATACTAATGAAAAGGTCCGTCCCAGACTTTTTCCATTAGTATAACTCGTTTTCAACTGTCTCGCTATGTTAAATGGGTTTAACATAGCGAGACAGCTTTAAAATAAGCACGGACATCTCCGTTGCTTATTTTGTCTCATGTTAAACCCATTTAACAAAAGCAACGGAGAAAGCAAGATCTCTGTTGCTTTCTTTTGTTAAATGGGTTTAACATAGCGAGACAGCTTTAAAATAAGCAACGGACATCTCCGTTGCTTATTTTAAAACTGTCTCCATGTTAAACTCATTTAACATAGCTATAAAAGCAACGGAGATCTTGCTTTCTCCGTTGCTTTTGCCTCTGATGTACTGCAGGTGCGCAGTACATCAGAACTGCCGCTGATGCCAGACATCTGCGGAAGGGCAGTAAACAGGCATTATACTATGCCATTATTTAAGAAAAGTAATAGTTTCTTTTCTTAAATAATGTCATAATAGCAATAACCACTTCTGGTGTGGTAATGCTAAATTTACGGTTGGCTTTGTTTGGTCCCTCGGGCTTCACCCTCAGGACCAAACCACGTACCCACACCCAGGCATGGGTTATTGCTATATGAGGAACACCTCTCTCACCTCCTGTTTATGTACAAATTGTTCATTATCATGTGGACCCCTCCCACCTTCTGTTTATATACATAATCATCACTACCAGGAGCACCCTTCGGACCCACTGTTTATGTACAGTTTATGTACAAAATACTCATTATCAGGAGCAGCTTCACTCTGTTTCAATATGCAATGTTTAGAATCAGAAACATCCCTCTCACCTTCTGATTATGTACAGAATGCTCATTATCAAGATAACTTCACCCTCCTCTTTCTATATGCAATGTTTAGTATAAGAAACAACCCTCCCACCTTCTGTTTATGTATAGAATGCTCATTATCAGGAACACCCCTCCCTTTAGTTTCAGGAATACCCTGCCCACCTATGTCTATATATAGAATGCTTATTATCAAAAGTACTCCCTTACCAGCTTCAGTTTATGTACAGAATGCTCATGATCAGAAACCTCCCACCTTCTGTTTAT
The DNA here is from genome assembly GCF_019279795.1 of Protopterus annectens. Classification (NCBI taxonomy): domain Eukaryota; kingdom Metazoa; phylum Chordata; order Ceratodontiformes; family Protopteridae; genus Protopterus; species Protopterus annectens. The sequence continues at coordinate 763,430,771 of NC_056734.1, read as the reverse complement.
ATACTGAATGTTTATTATCAGGAATATGCTTCTCACCTTATCATTATTTAAAGAAGGCAATTATTAGGAACACCAGTGTTTAAGTGCATAATGGTCATTAGTCAGAGGCATTCCTTACCTCACACTAAACTGTGCAGTACTCATTATCCGGAGATGTCACTCTTTACTTCCAGTAAAAACAAACCCTAATACTTTCTGTCCAGAGGAAAAAACTTGCTTTCCCTTTATGCAGTGGATACTATGCTAAATTACAGGATATACCACTGCAACACGGGTCTATATTAGAACATCAAAATTTCACAATTTCAAATGTTCTAATATCGACCCCTATTCAGCGAACACTGCCAACATCGAACATGCAGAACAGCAATTTTTTTTCCTAGGGAAAAATTTGCTGTTCCAAAACACACACACACAGCACAAGCACACCAAACAAACAGCAATCCACACAAATACACCTAAAATCTTACAGCTAACCCTACACTAAACTGTACAAACACCACTAACTATCCACTTACCCTAACCCTAAAGTCCGTCACTATCGCACACTCACCTCACACATGCCCTAACCCTAACTCACCTAACCCACCCTAACCCTCAAATTCACACAATTGCACACATATCTAACGTGCGCCCTAACCCTAACTCACCTAACCCATGCCCAGTCGCACACTTACCTGAACCCGACCCGTAACTTTCCACCACAGCGTTCAAAATGGCAAAATGACAGAAACAGTCAACTGAATTCTTTTCCTAGGAAAAAATGTGGTTCTCCGCCGTTTCGCTATTTTCAGCATTCGCTGAATAAGGGTCTATATTAGAACATTTGAAATTGTGAAATTTCAGTGTTCTAATATAGACCCATGCAACACATGGTGTACCACAGAACTTTCATAAATATACTGCATTATGCAGTAATTCATTCTGCTGCATTCCCCTAGTTGTGGCAGTTTCTTAAAAATTTTGCAAAAAAATTGTTATTCAAGCCATTTGTGGCTAAATGACTGGTTACACACACAATTATTTTAATTTTTTTAATTTAATTTTGTTTTAAGAATGTTTTGAATTCTCAAAACCTGTAGAACATGGCCATTAACAACTGGACTAATACAAACAAGTTCTTACTAAAACCAAAGAAAATTAATCTCTCAACTCCACATAGAATAGTTAAAATGTAACTAGTAATACTGAGAGATACAATGACACCACCATCTCTTACATTACAGAACAAAAAATATTTAGGTTTCCCTAAACTGTTCAGAATATATAGTGATAAAATCATCCCAAAGTACTTAAGTAAAACTATATTATTGTATTTTATATGCTTTTATTATACTTTTCCAAATATATGATTACTTCTTCCTCAGCTGTTAGGACATCAACAGTGAGAAATGTACTGATGCCTAAATTAGAGTATGTTCTGCCACCACTGTTTCCCCATCCAGCTTACAATACATAAAAACTGCAAAAACAGAAAACAAGATCAGCAGATTTGTCTTACCAGCAGATCTTCAAAAACACAGTGTGGTATCTTAAAGGAACTCAGTTCACTTCAGTACCTAATGGAGCCATGCTATTGCTTGAAACTCTTTTATTAAAAATTCTGAGAAATGGCCACTGCCCACCTCTCAGGTGTATCTTTCCCCTCAAAGAACAGAACTTCTTGCTGTGAAGTAATAGGGCAGATAAACTGATCCTAACCAGGCCACCCTTCAAATTAGTTATTGGCAAGAAAGTCTTCTCTAGGTGAAGACCTGCTACATGGCAGTGGAGCAGCTAGTTATTCTGGGGCCTGCTGCTGGCACCCCAGCCCAACTGTAAGTTGAGGAACAAAAAGGTCCTTGAGTGCTTTACTGCTAAAAGAAAAAAATGTTCTTTCCTTTTAAAAGTAGAAAACTGCAGCTGCTACAGTTTATGCCACTAAAGTGCATCAGTTCTAAAAAAAGTCTTCTTTTTTAAACTGTAGCAGAAAGTTTATGTCACACAGAGTTATAAATAATTCGGTTCTGATCACAAATGCAATACTGACATTTGACTGCAGACTGAAGACTGGTCAGAATCTGCTGACCACTTCTCCTAATATTTTGCACCCAGGGCAATTCCCCCTTCTCCCGATACTATCTATGCTGCTGGTACATGGAATCACTTTCCTACAGAAATCAAAAGTCATGTGGAAGTCAGACATTTTAAAAAGAACCAAAAAGAACATCTACTAAGGGAACCCGACTGTACTTGCTTTTGTGGCAATAGGTAAGGGTTAAAAATTAATCTATTAAACCCTTCCTGACATTTTGCAAAACTACTTGAAAATGTAGAACTGGCTGTCAGCAAGTGAACTTTCGTTATGTATGTATTATGTATGTATCTTCCTGTTTTATTATATGCATCATTGTAATGTAGTCACTTGTCAATTTTCTATGTATTACTTCTAAATTTCTGTATATGATTATTTTGTAAATGTTTTCCGTTCTGTTCATTTGAACCTTGGTTGTGACTGAAAAGGGTATGCTGTCCAATTCACTTAGTAAATAAATAAACATGCTCAGAAAAATGTTTCCTTGCATGTACTTTTCTTAGCACTACTATGAGATTTTTAAGGTATTATGACCTCTGTATGGATAACATTTGGTGACTTTATGCAACTGTTGTTTAGTACCTCAGTGCTCACTACTGGAATATAAATATGTGGGTTGCAACAGTGCAGATGGTGACTGGTCATTACTGAGAATATCAAAATACCAGTAGCAGCATATTCAGCACATCTGTTGGCTTGGTACTAAACTTCCAGACCTACTCTAACCCACAACATGAAACTGTTAGGAATGGGCCTCATTCTAACTGATCCCAAGTACTGCTCTTATGTATAACATTCTGGGACATAGCCTTTGAATTGCAATTCTGAAGTCATTTTCTTGTACATCTTTTGGTAGCCTTAAAAAAAACAACTGTTTCAGACCTGGACCTGTCAGTGTAGTAAGTCCAACACAAACCACCCTCCCTAATTCGATTTCTCTCTCCAAATCTGTCTGCACTGCTGTTATTTTATTAGTATCTACCATACCCTCCTTACTACTGTGAATAATACTCTCATTACTCACATAGCTACAAACTCTTAGTACATTTCTCTAAACTTCTAAACCTAGACACAGCACTGTGCTGTCTGTCATCCTACCAGCCTTGTCAAAACATAACTACCTCAGACTTCTCATAATTTTTATACATAATTACTTACTTACTTACTGTGAGCTATTGAACCCTATCTGTACTCCTATTCCATATGCTTGCATGCTTTTGCGAATTTATTCTCAGAGTATATTTTCATTATACCTGTGAGTGCTTTCCATTTTCTGTATAGTTCAATTGTATGATAATCTTATCCTGATAGTTTGTATATCATTTTCTTTCTATGAACTATATAAATTGTAATCATGCATTTTTTGTTTCTTTCTGAGCTTATGAATTATAACTATGCAATTGTTTCTTCTGTGGAGCTTTACTCCCCAGGCCTCTCCTGAAAAAGGGTACTAGCTCAGTCAGACTTTCCCAGTCAACAAATGTCAAATAAATAAATGAAATAAATAAACTGCTTAGCTCATGTACATAATTATTTATTTCATTTTATTTATTTGTTTAACATTTGTTTACCGAGATGGTCCGACTGGACAACAGTGTCCATTTTCAGTGGAGGCCTGAGGAGAAAAGCTCCAGCAAAGTACATTTTTACTAATAACATGTCTAGTACAACAAAGAAAAAGTTTACTATACAGCTTATATGTATCTACTTACAGTCTAACAGAGATCATTAAGCAATTTATATACATAGGAGATTAATCAACAAAAATATATACATGAGAGATGAGATTAACACATAAATAAAGTACAAACACAGTACAGAATGTCTTAGATTTTCTTGAGCCTCTACAGTACATTTAGTATGTCATCTGACAGAATACAGCTTACAACTGCGAAGAAGACAAGGGGATTTAGGTAAGGGAGAAGGAGGTTACAGGAGTTATAGAGTGGACAGAAGTGTAGCTAGAGGTTATACCTGAGTGAGATGGTTAGTACATGAGCAGAGCAAGGTAGATGTTAGGTGATCTTTTAGTAGTTTCTTAAACTAGGTAGTGCTGGAGGTGGACCTAATATTGACGGGCAGGGAGTTCCAGATTTTGGTGATACTGTTTGAGTATAGTGAGTCACCAGCATTACTGCTACTTTTAGTCATGTTTACTAGGTTTTTGTTACTGGAGCGCAGGGTCCGCCTATTAGAATAGTGAGTTAGTAGGCCTTTGAGGCTGGTTGTTTTTTCTGGTTGGTTGAGTATTTGGTGGGCCATGGAGAGCTGGTTAAAATTATCAGTTTGGGGAATTCTAGCCATGAGAGTTCTTTGAGAGCATGACAGTGATGGGATCTGTAGCTGACATCTGTAGTGAACTTTGCTATTTTATTATAGCAGCTATCTAGTTTGTTTATGTATGTTTTCTCGAGGTTAGTATGGATGGGAGATGCATATAGGAGTGTGGAGAGAAGGTGGGTTCTAGCAATGGAGATTTTGGATTTGTCTGTGAGGAAAAGTTTGTTCCTGTACAGGCTACCCATTTTTGTGGACTCTTTTGATTGTTTGATTTATGTGGAGATCAAAGTTCATGTTTTGGTCTATTACTACTCCAGAAGTTTGGTGTGGGAGACTGGGGTAATGATGGTATTGTTTGCTGAGGTGATTTTGAATAGCAAAGAATGATCTGGGGATCTTGTATGGTGAAACAGGATGAGTTTTGTTCTGTTGGGATTGAGTATTAACTGGGCATTGGTTAGCCAGATTTCTACTTTAGAGAAGGCTTGCTATGTTATTTCCTGAAGATGGTGGAGTGTTGGGGCTGCACGAATTAAGGGAGAGTCGTTGGCGTATTGTATTAACATGGCTTCATTATGGCAGTATGTAGGCTATTAGTGAATAATTTGAAGAGAAGAGGACCAAGAATGGATCCTTGTGGGAACCCTAAGGTGACTGACAGTAGTGGGGAGAGGGAGTTACCCCATTTGATTGCTTGCTATCGCCCAGTGAGATAGCTCTGGAAACAGGTGAGTGTGGAGTAGCTGGTTTTAAATTCTGATAGTGTGTTTAACAGTCTGGAGTGTGAAACCACGTCAAATGCTTTTGAGAGGTCCAGAAAGATAGATGAGACCAGGTTACCTCCATTTCTGAGAAGGTTGACAAAGATAGTGAAGCTTAGAAGGGCAGTGATTTTACTATGGTGTGAGCGGAATCCATGTTGAATTTTGGATAGTAGATTGTTAGTGTAGAGATATTGGAGGAATTGGGTAGGTATGCATTTTTCCAGAATTTTTAATAGTGGAGAGAGGATAGCAATTTGACGGTAACTGGAAAGCTCTATAGAGCTGCTGCCTTTATGTAGTGGAATGATGTGGGTTATTTTTCATATAGTTGGGACCCGTTGTTCAGTGATGGAGTGGATTATAAGGATGGAGACAGGGTACGCAATGGCTTCTGCAGAGATTTTGAGATAGTCTGCGGGTAGGCTGTCTGCAGCTAGGGTTGCTGATTTGGGTTTTTTGAGGAATTTTGTTATGGTGGCAGTAGGAATAGGTTGTAGGGAGAAGTTATTTTCATTTTGTGTTGGAGAGAGAGGAGTGGGATTGGCTAGTGTTTGTTAGTTTCATTACAGAATTGGTGATAAATTTGTATGTCATTTACGGTATTGTCAGTGTTCAGGGACGGGGTAGTGATTTGACTAGGCTGAAGGATTTTCTTGATTGCTGACCAGAACTTTTGTGGGTTTCCTTGGTGTTCTAGTTGTATTTTAGCATAGTATTCTTTTTTGTCTTGTTGTCTTACATGTTTTTTGGAAGAATTTCTTAATTCAAACTATTTCTGATGATTGGTTAGTGATTTGTTATGGTGCTAGTTGTCCCAGGCTTTGTCTCTTGCTTTTAGTAGAGCTATTGTTTCTTTAGTTTGCCATGGGGTGTAGTTGAGTTTTATCCTAATTTTTCTAGGTGGGGCAATCTTATTTAGGATGCTAAGTAAGGTTGAGTTAAATAACTCCACTGCCTTGCCTAATGGGAGATATTTGAGAGGTGCCCATCTTCAGCTTTTGAGTGCGTATATGAACTCATAACCTATTATCGGAAAATTTCTGACTTCCCTTTAGATACACACACACACACACATAAATATATGTGTATGTATATATATATATATATATATATATATATATATATATATATATATATATATATATCATGGCTAGATAGTGTATTTTCATTGCTAGGTAGTGTTTCATTACTGTAATTCCATTTTTATTGAATGACTTAACTGTAAACTGCTTTTTCATACTGAGAGTTGTATTTTCTGTTTGTGAGTGCTCTTTCTGTGCATTTTTTGTGAGGTTTCTGCGTTCTAGTCAGGTAGCATAGGACTGGGTAGTAATTCGAGCTTCTAGATACTTCCATCTTTTCTGGCATTTAAACCCTGTGTCTGCAGGAGGCTGTGCTTGTTTTTACCAGGCTGAGGAATAGTGATTCATCACTGTGACAAAGCAGAAATTCCCTGAGGTTGCAAGAGCAGAATAGGTTTTTTCTTGCATTTATTTCATTGGATTGCACTTCTTAACACTTATTGTTGTGCTATACAGCTAATATACTACATTTGCACTGTTATAAAGCTTTTTTTACTGTTTCACTGCATTTTTGTACTGTTTTATACTATTCTAACTGTATTGTCATTGCTAGATAATGTTTCATTACTGTAATTGCATTTTTATTGAATTACTTAACTGTAAACTGCTTTTTCATACTGAGAGTTGTATTTTCTGTTTTTGAATACTCTATCTGTGCTTTTCTGTGTATTTTTTGTGAGGTTTCTGTGTTCTAGTCAGATAGCATAGTGTGGATAGAGGCCTGCTGTTATCCAGGCCCAGTTGTTTTGGTTGTTGAGTTTCCTGTGTTTCTGGCAGCCATCTTCTGCTGGTAGTGAGAGTAACAGGGTTCCTGACCTTCTCTAGCACACATGATTGGTTGAAAGAGTAGAGGCTAGCAGGATTGGGTAGTAATTCGAGCTTCCTTTATGGTATTTATACCCTGTGTTTGCAGGGTGTTGCGTTTGTTTGCTTGTTGTGCACTGCCACTGCTCTGTTTTAACCCATTGCGAGGTATCGCAGTTGCATTTTTTCCCTTACCAGCACTCCTGTGTAGCTGACACCCTCCCTTGCAACTACTGTGATTTTATCCAGCTCTACTCACACCTATAGGTACTCTATTCTGATAGTACCCACTATACCATCCTTTACCTCTCTTCCACAGATTCTGACAACTATGGACAGACAATTTCCTGTGGTTTCTTCAGCTAGTCTTGTTGATATTGGCATCCTGAAACAGTGTAGCAACTGCCTCATGTACACAGACAACACTCTTCTTCTACCACATAAGAACACAATATGTGAGAAATGCAATTACATTAAGAACATAGAATCCTTGCTGTCTCAATCACAAGCCAGTACATCTGGCACTGAGAAGACTGTCTGCACAAACACCACAAACACCACACCTTTAACACGATCCACACCTGTAGAGTACATTCCTACATATGTGGAATTTCTCAATAAAACATTCCTAAACAAAAGAGACCTCCAAGGCAAAAGCACACATACACATCACAACCCACTACACCAATCACCACACATAATACACACACATCTATGTCTCACAGCCTCTAAGGCCCAGCCACAAACCCAACATACTAGTCATAGGAGACTCTATTGTGACACACAGAGATGTGCCCCTCACCAGGCTAGACAAGGGTAAAGTCACAGCACGTTGCTTGTCAGGTGCTAGAATCTGCCATATCACTCACGCTCTTAGGTCTCTCAACAACAGGTACTGTTATGACTCTGTCATAGTCCATGTTGGTGTGAATGACTTGAGACGTACCTCTGTGGACTATATGAAGAGAGACATGATTGAGCTCGCTGAATATGTGTTCCAGGCAGGTATGTCCCTAGCCTTAAGCAACACCCTACTGTCACCCAGAATGATGCCTCAGTACAAACAGAAAATGATTGACTACAACAATTGGCTTAGTTTCTGGTGTCATTTCAAGGGGATCCAGTACCTGACAGCCTGGGAGGACATGATTGACAGACCACAATGCTTTGCCAGAGATGGCCTTCATCTGCCTCCCCTGGACTTCAGGCATCTGGCAAAGGCTCTTGCCTCCCCCATAGTGCCTTTTTTAGGCAAAGTCATGAGGGCAAAATTACCAATGTGAAAAATTCTTCTAAACAAAATTTAAAGGTCATGCTGCTAAATGCTAGGAGTCTTAACATGAAACTGCACTCATTGCAAGAATTTCTCGCCCTGGAAGATGCTGACATTTGTGGAGTCACTGAAACCTGGTTCAAAGATGCGGAGAGCACCCCATCCTTACCAGGTTACTTGTCCTACCATACTTTCAGACCCCAAACAGAGGACTACAAAGCCAAAAGAGCTGGAATTTCAATATTTATCAAAGACATGCACACCTCCAGACTAGTCAAAAAGTATGACACACAGGAGACACTCCAGGTGCAGTTAACTATTGATAAAACACCTATTCAAATTATAGCTAGCTACAGACCCCCAACCATGACTCAGGAGGCCCACTCTACCTATGTGGACTTACTAGAATCCATCAAAATTCAACCCTCTACCCTGATCCTGGGTGACATTAACTACCTAGCCATAGAGTGGAAGACCTATTTTAGCTCAAACACAAACACCCAGAGATTCCTCAACTTTGTCAATGCCAATGCATTGGATCAGCTGGTCGACACCCCCACAAGAGGTGAAAATATCCTGGACCTGGTACAAACCAACATGAGTAGCCACTGTAGCGCCCCTACAGTGACATCCTACTTGGTAAGATCCAACCATAAAGCAATCACTTTCGAAGTCACCATCTCTCTTGACACCCCCCCCCTTCCAGAGTCGAACAAAAAAAACTTTTCCAAAGCTGACAACAACCTCCTGATTGCAGGTATAAGCAGCTTCACAGCCACCACCCCTTCAGTTGAATCAAGCAGTAATGTCAAAGCCTACACCAAAAAACTACATGAGCACGTATATAGCTGCAGGGACTCAGCAATACCTGACAGGACCAAATCTTCTTCCTCAAGGAAGAGTAAACCTGTCTGGTGGACAGCAGCAATAAACAGACACTATAATAAAAGGAAATAACTGCTGTCCAGGACCAAGAAGTAGCAGGTGCCAAGTTGGAAGCAATCTCCTTTGTCTGAATAAGCAAATAAGGTCACTGGTAAAAATTCTCTAAGGCTAACTTCAAGTCACATCCACTTAGTGGCCACATCCATTAAGGACAATCACAAGGCCTTCTTCGCTTATGTCTGCCATCTCAAAGGTAACTCCCAAATCTGCTCTGAAGTGGTGGTCAAGAATACCACCACATACACAAATGCCATAAATATAGCCAACCTGCTGGCAGACAAGCTCAGTGAAAACTTCACCTCCCTGTCCCCAGCACCTGCCCACCTCCCCTCATCACCAGTGAGCAGGTTATTAATGCCCTCTCAAAAGCAAAAAAATTCAGCCACCATGGGACCTGACAACATCCCTGGCTGTGTCCTACATGAACTCAGGCAAGAGCTCTCAGCACCACTAGGCACCCTATTCAACCAAAGCCTGTGCACCAACTTACTCCCAGCAGAATAGAGAACTGCCACTGTCATCCCAATGCACAAAGGTGGTGCGTCCACCAACCCAGGCAATTATAGGCCTATCAGTCTAACCGGCCTGATCTGCAAGGCCATAGAATGCATTATCATGGACCTTATAAACAAGGACATTGGCAACCTCCAAACACTTGATCCCACACAGTTTGGTTTTGTCAAAGGGAGATCATGCCTGTTAAACTTGGTTGCCTTCTTCGAAACAGTCACCAAAGCCATGGATGAGGGCAAGACAGTGCACACCACCTACCTTGAGCTAGCCAAAGCCTTTGACACTATTCCCCACTCAGGCATAACAGATAAACTCTCCTAGCTAGGCATCAACCCATATGTTACCAGATGGGTAGTTAACTGGCTCATTGATAGAACCCACTCAGTCAAAATAGGGGAAGCCACCTCTTGTAGTAGACCCGTAGCATACCCCAAGGATCAGTCTTGGGGCCTGTACTGTTTGGGATATACATTTCTGAGGTGCAAGCCAGAACCAGTGGTCTGTGGATGACCAAGTCTGCAGATGACTGTAAGCTGGGCACTGTCATAAATTCCCCTAGTGATGTCAACATCCTCCAAGAAGGCCTTAACCAAACTAATGACTGGTGCCAGAAGCATGGCCTCAAACCAAATGCCAAGAAATGCATCATTATCCCCTTTGGGGAAAATGGTGTCCCACTAATTATCACATTAATAACAACATACTAAGCACGCAATCAGTTGTAAGGGACTTGGGCACCCAGCTTGATAGCCACCTGACTTGTGACCACCATGTTTTTATTTATTTATTTTATTTATTTACAGGTTGATGACCAGGAAGGTTCACTGGGCTCAAGGAGCCCGTTTTCAGTGGAGACCCAGGGAGAAAAGCTCCATAATACATAGTAAAAGCTCTATAATATGAAGTACAATACACAGTAGAAATAGAACCAAAGTAAGCAGATTTTAAATACAAAATAGCAAAAACTAAACAAAGTTGAACAGGAACATAGGGTAACGTATAATACATATTTACAAGTTTACTGGTTGAGAGCAGTAGAACAGAGTTAAATTAGTGCAGAGGTTTAAATCATCTGAGAATGGTATAGACGTAACATTAGCAAGAAGGCAGTACATAGAGTTAATCCCTAATGTGTAAGGAAAAACAAACCTTATGTGTGATGAATGTATTCAAGTATTAAGCAGGTTAGGTAGGTAGAGTGCAACTGCATTTCCATTTATGGGAGAGGTAAGAATGGAGCTGGGTTTTGAAGTGTTCATAGTTCTCAGAGATTCTTAGAGATGGAGGGAGAGAATTCCATTTTTTGGCTAAGGAAAATGATAGGAGAAGTTGACCAGCGAGACGATTAGGTTTATATACAAAGATTAGATTTTGATGGGCAGATCTTAGAGTTCTGTGAGGGGTGTATAATGGTAAGATGTTAGTTAGTGCTGGGCATAATATTGGTTTAAAAATAAGCTTGTGAGTAGTGATGAGTTAGAGGTAGTCAAGGTAGTTGGGAAGTTCTAGCCATTGCAGGTGGTGGAGAGGTATACAGTGGTGAGTGGAGTATTTGGATGAGGTGGTGAACTTTGAGATTTTGTTATAACAGGTTTCTAGCTTAGAAGAGATCGAGGAAGATAGGTTGGTTAGAAGGGGAGCACCATACATTAGTGAAGGTAGTAAGGAGGTAGTGGTGAGGGTCTGTCTTGTTGAGGGGAGAGGAAGGGGAGTTTCTGTACATCATGCCATATTTCTGATGGGTTTTCTTAATATTTAGATGAATACGGGTATAAAATTTTAGGTGTTCGTCAATAGTAACTCCAAGAAGTTTAGGAAAAGGAACAACCTCTATAATGGAGTTGGCATGGCTGATAATATTGAAAGAGGTTTTGTTGAGGGGAGAGATTTTGAGGGAGAGAATAATAGGATTTTTGATTTTCTAGCATTCAAAGAGAGGTGATTTTGAAGCATCCAGTTCTCAGTAGTTGAGAAGGCAGTTTGAGTTTTTGTTTGGAGTTCAGGGAGGTTTGGTACAGAGCAGACTAAAGTTGAGTCATCTGCATATTGTACTATCTTAGTGTTAGGAATGGCTGCATGGAAATCATTAATGAAGATATTGAAGAGCATAGGGCCAAGTATGGATCCCTGGGGTACTCTGGTTGGGGTAGGAAGGAAGGCTGAGGTGCCAGTCTTCCATTTCACTGCCTGAGATCTGTCAGAAAGGTAGCTGCTGAACCAGGTAATGGTGTTTTGTGAGAGATTAAGATTAGAGAGGTGGTTAAGAAGGTTGGTATGGGAGACTGTATCAAAAGCCTTGGAGAGGTCGAGGAGGAGGACTGTGGATACAATTTCTCCAGAGTCAGAGGCGTGGTTTACGATGTCTAGAAATGAGAGAAGAGCTGTTATTGTGCTATGGCCAGGACAGAACCCATGTTGTGTTGGGGTCAGGAGATGGTTATTTGTAAGGAATGGCATGAGCTGGAGGTGGATGCATTTCTCAAGAATTTTTGAAATAGAGAGAGAATTGCTATGGGTCGGAAGTTGGATATATCATTATTTTTGCCTCCTTTATGGAGAGGTAGGATAAAGGTTGCACACCACAGTTGCCTGCATTGTACAGAAGGCTTTCTACATGGCCCACCTCATAAGTAAGGGTATTTCATCCAGGAACAAGGAGGTCATAACATCCCTGTACTCCTCCCTTATCAAACCCATTATCAAGTATAATGCCCCCTTCAGCATGTACCTTGCCAGTCACATGCAACAGTTGGAGAGACCACAGAGGTTTCTGACCAGGAAAATCCAGGGTCTCATGCACCTATCCTATCCAGATAGGCTAAAAGCCCTGTCCCTCTACTCAGCCTCATACAGACTGCTCAGAGGTGACCTGTGTTTGGCATACAAGGCCGTCTCAGACTCAGCCTTGATGGAGTTGCTGCATATCCGTAAGAAAAACTCCACTCGAGCAACCCACACTCAAGGTCTCAACCTGGTCTGTGACATTAATAGAACTTGTTGACTAGATAGATTTGCGTCCTCATGACTCCCCCATCTGTGGAATAGACTTTCTCTCCATGTCAAGCAGAGTACTTCATTAGCCCTCTTGAAGAGGAACCTGGATGACTGGATGGAAAACAGAAAATATACCCCTGGGATCTCATCTGTGTCCCTGCTGGACAGGGAAAACAGGTGCTGACTTTGTGGGAACATGGGTGAAATCTTGGGGACCAGTACTATGGTTGTGAAACATTTAGTCTTCTGCACTCCAAACAATAGCTCACCATCTTGTTTTTATTTGTAGTTCATTTTCTGCCATAGGCAGCAAGCCATTAGGTACTTATCTCACTTCAAGAAATGTTGAGCGTGGAGTTTATTCTAATTTATTTCTTGCCTTAATGCCCACATTTGTTATCTTTACAAAATAACTAATTTAACATGAAATAGTTAATAACTATTTAATTTGCTACTAGATTCCCACATTAAGCTTCTCTAGTTTCTACTTGTCATTGAATGAATTTTCATGGTTTAGTTTTCATCAAGACTGTATTTGGTTACTTCATTTTCATCAAGTCAACTAGATTAATTTACAGCATACTTATATCCTCTTGTACTTCTAACATACATTTGGCTGTTGTTTCCATTCACAATGCTTTGTTAAGGTCTGCCCTTGAAATTAATCTTTCCCTACATTTTGTAATATAAGCCACATATAAATCTGTCTCTTCATATATTGTTTAGTCCACCTGTAAACCTGTAATTCTCTCTCCTAGTCTATGAAGCACTATCATGCAATTAAAAAAAAAAATGTTTTTCCAAACACCTTTATTGAATTATCGCTTGTGATATGGGCAAATTTGCCTTCATATAAAAGTAATTAAAATATATTAACATAACAAACATACTTCACATATATTGTTATATATCATTATATATCATGTAACCTAAGCAATATTACATAAATTATTCAATTTCTGCTTTTTTAAACAAGTAACATCTTCATTAAACCATCACTTATTACATAGGCAGTCATACATTTATATAAATGAAAACAAATCACACCGACACAATCCTTGTTGCAAGCATTTTACATCACAGACCATACTGACACACTCCCAGTTGCAAACATTATACATCACTTATAATCTATCCAATCCTACTCACTCAAACAATACATAGCTAATTTAAGTCCTGCTGCCTTTTAGACCTCATTCCTCCCTTGTATGTATTGTTCCCAGAATTCCCATTTTTTCCTATGTAGTTTGCTCCTACGCTTTTCTAGAGATCTCAATTCCAGTTGTTTTATCTCTGTTACTGTAATCACTAATTGTAATATAGTTGGTTTAGATTTGGATTTCTATTTTCTAGTAATTGCTTTTTTGGCAGTCACCATTATTAGACATAGCAAGGCCTTACCATGTATAGGCAATTCTGATTCTGTATCATAGCTCAGAAAAATCATCTCCCTCATCAGACCAATCTGCCCACCCAGGATCTCCGACAGTGTATCCCACAGGGAATCCCTGAAGTCCACCAACTCACCACACTCCCAGAAAATATGTTCCCAATTATTCCTTTCTTCCCCTTCACACATCCAATATTTACTGTCTGCCTGAGGAAAAATTCTCTGGAGTCTACTTGGGATACAAAAATATCTATGTAAACATTTTCAGGGAAAAATCCTAAATCTTCTAGATTTTGTTGCATATTTGGGAGAAATACATATATCCTCCCATTGTTTCTTTGTGAATTGCTTATCCAATCTCTCTTCCCAATACTTTCTAACCTCCTCTCATTGATTCTTACAGCTCTCATGCAGTATGTTATATGCTCTACTAGTTATTCATTTTTTAATGGTGGCTTCTGTTCTAGATTCTATTAAAAACTCTACCAGTGCTGGGCTTTCATTTAGGACCCCCCTATTTCTTTCTCTTTGCCTATACTGTGATATCAATCCCTGATAGGGAAAGCAATCTCTAACCTGCAGTCCAGATGAATTCTTGGTGTCTTCCCAGTCTATCATCTTTCCCTGTCTAGTTATTTGCTTGCAATACCTTGTTTCTTTGCCAGTTTTCTCCAATAATTTCAGGCCACCTCTTGCCTGTCTGTATTCCTAATTACAGTTATCCTTATCAGAAGAATCTTCTTTCTCCATTCCTGTGTTGGTTTAATTCTTAGAATACTTTACTACTTTAAGGATATAATATTCTATGTGGTTATTGTTATTCTCCGTAAATTCCTGCATCAAAAACCCCATTCTCTCCTTGTTTCTTGAGCTTCCCCAAAATTATACTTTTCTGCTTGTGCTATTTATAGGAGTCTTAACTGGGTAGCTCTGAAATACCCTTTTAGACTGGGTATTCCCAATCCATCCTGTTCTGGTGGAAGAATCATCTTATCCCACTTGACTCTTACCATCTATCTCTCCCAGATAAAGTCCTTCAGCTCTTTATTAATTGCTACCCACAACTTCTTCTCTGGTTGATAAAAATTGTGTTCCTGGCATTAAAGAGTCCCACCCTAACATATTTGCTATTTGTGGAATTTAGCTTGGAATGTCTATTAAATTAACACTGCCTAAACAAACAGGCACTACGGGAAGAAAAGCATCTATTCAGTACTTAACATCTTCTGTGGAAAGGTGCAGCCATGCCCTGCAATGGGAACGTGTCAAATCAGCAGGGTTAGGTTCAATGAGCATAAAATATTCAAATGCTGTTCAGCAAGACTAACTTTGCTGACAGTGGAGCTTGTCTTTTTCTCCACTGTTGTGTGACATTGTATTTGGTATATATAGGTTCAGGGGATATGGGGGTGCCCCCCTCATAGGGGCATGATCATAGCGAGGCTTGCCCCCTGCAAAAAAAAAAATCTTGTGTTGGCTAAAGGCAGTTTCAAAGAGATGTTTTTGAACTTTTTACCACTGCCCAAACTACCTTTGGCAAATCAACATGATTCCCTGTGCAATGTAGGGATGCGCCCCTCCTACTCCTAAATGCAGAAGTACTAAGTCTCCAGGACTGGCACTATGATCTAAGCCAGTTGCTGAAGTCAATATTATTTTATATATATATATATATATATATATATATATATATATATATATATGGGTCTACTTTAAAACACCGACAAGCAAAACACTGATGATGAGAACACCAAGACCAGAAGATCGACAACTGAGATGACAGACAGTTTAAAAGCCCGACACTGAGAACACCAACATGTTAAGGTAAGTGTGCAATAGTGACAGACTTTAGGGTTAGGGGTGGGTTAAGTGAGTTAGTGTTAGGGTGCGGGTAAGTTAAGTGTGCGATAGTGACAGACTTTAGGGTTAGGGGTGGGTTAAGTGAGTTAGGGTTAGGGCACAGATTAGGTGAGTGTGCGATAGTGACAGACCTCAGTTTTAGGGATTGGGTTAAGGTTGGTGCATAGATAGTTGTGTATGTAAGGTTTAGTGTAGGTTTGTACATTTTTCATTGTGTTTGTGTTGTGTGTGTGTTGTTTGGAAAAGGTATTTGTTTTGTTTTGTTGATTGTCGGGATTGTGGTTTGTTGGGCATGTGAAGTTTCATGCTTTTAAACTGCCGGTCATCTCAGTTGTCAATCTTCCGGTCTTGGTGTTCTTGTCATCTGTGTTTTGTGTGTCAGTGTTTTAAGGTAGACTATATATATATATATATATATATATATATATATATATATATATATATATATATATATATATATATATATATATATATATATATATATATATATATATAAATAAATGCATTCTCAGTGAAGAAGAATTTTCGTAACTGCAAGGTATTTTGCCATCCTGTATTATGGAGACAGGAGAGGCCAGTTTCATTGATTCCAACAACTAAAACTGTAAAGTCAAAATCATTATAAGAACCCTGGATACATTTAATGGTCTTTGCGGCATCCCCATCCTAGCTCCAGGGCATGGAGGCAGGACTTTGTTGACTCTCTCCTTATCCAGTATTGAGACTGCAAATTCAGTTAACTAAAAATGTAAGGTCACCAATTATGGCAGTTTTTCCAGCATATTCTACTTTGGTTTTAAGGTAAAATTGGGCAGTTTAGTCATTAGTGCCTGGAGACTGTGTGATTGGTATGGTGACTGAAGGTACATATCTAATTGACTATAGGACATGAGGGATGAGCAGACTAGGTACTTAGCCAAGAGCTACAGGGTAGAGAGGTGCTCCCTAGCCATTTTATGTGTGGAGAGCTTTGCCTTTATTTTAAGTAAATATCTGTAATTAAAATAAAAGTTTCAATAAGCATTCAAATAATTTAGGTATTGTCTAAGGTTTTCAAAAGTGCAAGAAAGATGGAGTTGAAGAATTCAGTTAAAATAAGAGTACAGATGACAGGTTGTGTTAAAAAGACATAGGAAGATTCTCTTACTCACCTGTTCACAACTATATACCAGTAAAAGGCAACTTAGTTAAAAAAAAATCAAAGGTATATAAGTACAATGCAGATGTGTTTCGTGGGATATACTTATGGTTCAGTTAGGTTTATATGCAAAGACACCTATATTCGAGCAATGGTCTAAGAAGCTGCCTGACTGGAGTATGTAATCAGTAAAGGCTTGCCTGAGGATATTGACTACACCTGTATTTGTCTATGGGTAGTCAATATGCTGGTTCTATAGAATATGGCTAAGTACACAAATGTATAAAACAAAATCCATGTCAGCAGAACCAGCAGCAAAAAATCCAATGTTAAGTGTTTTATTAACATCCACTTTTCGTTCAAAAAGACTGAATTTCTTCAGACAGACATCAAAAGGTAGCAAATGTAAAAAAACTCCTTAAATACACAATTAACAACACATGATACATTTGAATGGACCAACCAACTGGTTAAAACTCACTGACATCAATGTGTGGGAAAAAGCTGATCTCAAAACTTCTTAAAGTACTACTGCATACAAAAGTCGAATCTATGAAAAATGTGTTTTAAAAACAAAACAAAATGGAAATATATATAAACATAAAATGTTTAAAATGTTTGAAACCAAAAAACATAGTATATAAAACCTTTTTAATGACAAAAGGTAAAAAGTAAAAAATAATAAATGAAAAGTAGTAATAATAAAATTACCTCTGCATACTTCTAAGTTTCAAAATGCAAGCTAAACTTACTCTGTCATTGAGACCTGGAAGTCTATATGAACAGAGTTTCAGCTGCCAAATCACTTCTAGGTGCTCTAATAATAGTTGGAAAGGACCCCCCCCCGATGTCAAAGGAAACCTGTCCTAACACCCTAAAAGTAAAACTGTGCTGAGGGTGGTCATTAACATGTTTTGCCAAAGCATTTTCACACTTGTTTTTCCTAAGACAGTATAAATGCTCATAGATTCTTTCATTAAAACCTCTGTCAGTCTTGCCCACATAAAACGCTGGGCAAGACTGGTAGCAAGCCAAATAAACAACCGATCAAGATTTACAGTTGAATCTACCAACAGTGGAGAAAGAAGACCCAGCAATTTTAAAGCTCGAACCAGTGGCAATATGCCTACACATGTTACAACTCTCACATTTGAAAGTGCCCTCTATTCTAACACGAGTGTCCTTTTTTGTTTCTAATATCCGTTTGAGGTTGTCACCCCTTCTATATATAAACCTAGGCAAAGTAGCAAACCTGGCTTGTAAGGCATCATCACACAAGAAAATCCTCCAGTTCTTGACAACCACCTCCTTAATTAGGTGAATCTCAGCACTGTAATTGGTGATGAAAGAGATAGAAGTGTCAACTTTCTTGCTGCCTAAAAAGACTTCAGGCATAACTGGAGATGGATGTTCTAGTGAACAACTTGTGAACAAACTACTTTGTAAAATAGGTTTATAAACACCCCCATACCTTTTAGTCTGGACCTCAGTAACCAGGTCATGAATAAACTTGTCTGGGTAACCACTGTGTAGAAACAATCCCTTAATGAACTCACATTCTTCTAAAAAGGATTCATCGTCAGTTACCATTCGAGCAGCGCGCACAAGTTGCCCCTTGACTACCCCTCTTTTCTGGTGCCCAGGATGGGCACTGGTGAAGTGTAACATGGTGTTAGGGTAGGAACTCTTCCGAAATATTTTAGCCTTAAAGCTACCAGCAGAAATGTCTTTATATAAGTTTACATCCAATTAAGAAATTCTAGAATCAGACTCTACAAATGTGAAGTTCAAAAAAGACGTGCTGGAGTTGAGATAGTCCATGAAGGTTCTCACATCATTAATTGAACCTTCCATCAGTATAAAGATGTCATCCAAAAATCTGGTGTAAAAATCGATTTTGAACTGACCGTTGTAATTGCCAAGCACATATCTGTGTTCCCATTCAGCCATAACAATGTTGGCAAAACTGGCCCATACTGGTGAGCCCATGGCTGCACCAGTCTTCTGTAAATATATCTCTCCCCCAAATGTTACAAAGTTGTACCTCAAAATGACATCTAACAGTTCCTGCACCAATCTGATTTCTACACTGCTAGCATTGTGATGCAATAAACGGTCACTGATCCAGTCTATCCCTGTGGCATGAGGAATAGACGTATAGAGGTCTTTTACATCTATTGTCAAAAATCTATAACCTGTCTTGAATTCTAAAGCACCTATGGCTTTCAAAAAAGCCCAAGAATCTTTACAAATGTTTGTTTCCTTTTCAACATATTTTTTCAATATGTTGTCCATATACTTGGCTATCGGGTAAGTGATTGTACCCCTAGCGTTAACTAATAGCGTCATGGGGGGGTTGTACACATCTTTATGGATCTTGGGCAATCCAAAAACTGTTGGAAGTAGTCAAGTGGGCAACTTGTGTGCGCTGCTCGAATGGTAATTGACGATGAATCCTTTTTAGAAGAATGTGAGTTCATTAAGGGATTGTTTCTACACACAGGTTACCCAGACAAGTATATTCATGACCTGGTTACTGAGGTCCAGACTAAAAGGTATGGGGGTGTTTATAAACCTATTTTACAAAGTAGTTCGTTCACAAGTTGTTCACTAGAACATCCATCTCCAGTTATGCCTGAAGTCTTTTTAGACAGCAAGAAAGTTGACACTTCTATCTCTTTCATCACCAATTACAGTGCTGAGATTCACCTAATTAAGGAGGTGGTTGTCAAGAACTGGAGTATTTTCTTGTGTGATGATGCCTTACAAGCTAAGTTTGGCACTTTGCCTAGGTTTATATATAGGAGGGGTGACAACCTCAAATGGATATTAGAAACAAAAAAGGACACTCGTGTTAGAACAGAGGGCACTTTCAAATGTGAGAGTTGTAACATGTGTAGGCATATTTCCACTGTTTCGAGCTTTAAAATTGCTGGGTCTTCTTTCTCCACTGTTGGTAGATTCAACTGTAAATCTCGATCGGTTGTTTATTTGGCTTGCTACCAGTCTTGCCCAGCGTTTTATGTGGGCAAGACTGACAGAGGTTTTAATGAAAGAATCTATGAGCATTTATACTGTATTAGGAAAAACAAGTGTGAAAATGCTTTGGCGAAACATGTTAATGACCACCATCAGCAGAGTTTTACTTTTAGGGTGTTAGGACAGGTTTCCTTTGACATCAGGGGGGGTCCTTTCCAACTATTATTAGAGTGCCTAGAAGTGATTTGGCAGCTGAAACTCTGTTCATATAGACTTCCAGGTCTCAATGACAGAGTAAGTTTAGCTTGCATTTTGAAACTTAGAAGTATGCAGAGGTAATTTTATTATTACTACTTTTCATTTATTATTTTTACTTTTACCTTTTGTCATTAAAAAGGTTTTATATACTATGTTTTTTGGTTTCAAACATTTTAAACATTTTATGTTTATATATATTTCCATTTTGTTTTGTTTTTAAAACACATTTTTCATAGATTCGACTTTTGTATGCAGTAGTACTTTAAGAAGTTTTGAGATCAGCTTTTTCCCACACATTGATATCAGTGAGTTTTAACCAGTTGGTTGGTCCATTCAAATGTATCATGTGTTGTTAATTGTGTATTTAAGGAGTTTTTTTACATTTGCTACCTTTTGATGTCTGTCTGAAGAAGTTCAGTCTTTTTGAACGAAAAGTGGATGTTAATAAAACACTTAACATTGGATTTTTTGCTGCTGGTTCTGCTGACGTGGATTTTGTTTTATTTATTTCAGTTGCTTCAGTTTGTTTGTTTTGCATCCACTACCAGCAGTTTTAACCAGTAGCAATTATGGAATTGGAAGAAGGTGCTTGTTTGGACAATTCTGCACTGGTTTCTTTCACTAATATGGTCAAAAAGCTTAATGAAAGGATGGATGTGCTTTCTCAACATTTGGATGGGCTAGTAGCAGTCAAGGGAAGTGCTGACAATTTGGCAGAAGACGTTCTTGGAGCTGATTCGGCTTCTGTGGCGACAGCTGACACCAGTGATGGGTCGAATGGCCGTGAGGACAGTGGAAGTTCCATCTCAACTGTTTCAATGGTTCCTGTACATCTTAGACCTACCGGTGAACGTTCCAGGACCAGTTCATCTCTGAGCCGAACTGGAGACCAACTTAATGTTACATCTTGGTTGAATGAGTAACTCCCAGTTTTTGAGAACAGGAACGGGTTTGCATCCAGTGACACAGGGACACCAGAAGCTCCTTTAGTGGACTTTTTGAAGACCTTGGACCACAAATCTTTAAAGGTAAAGAAGCTTCAGTTAGAGATTTCCTATTTTAATGAATGTAAAAAAGTGGGGGTTGTGCCAAAGGGCTTGCGCTCTTGGCAGTACCCCACTGGACTGATAGCTGGTTCAGAGTTCCACAGTGAGCTGATCAGTTTGTTTGATAGACATGGACATGAGTTAATGGATTTAATGGTGAAATTTTATCAGAAATTTATAGACCAGTTGAGTGCTGAAATTTAAATTTTGGACACTAATATCAAGTCACATGTAGATTTCAACAGGTATAATTATGAGTATAAACTAATTTTCTCGACTATAGACCAACAGATATCTCGTAACATGGAGATGAAAATGAAAAAACTGAAAAGAGACATAGATGCATATAACAAACTAACTGCATACCCCCCCCCCCATTCTCAGAGTGTTGGCGACAGTCTAGGTGCTCCTATTAACCTAACTAATGGGGGTTATGAGGCAGACAGCTAGTTCCAGTAGGCCGGCCACTCGAGAGGGTGTGGAGGATGTTGTTCCTACAGAAAATTTTGTGACTGATGGTGGTAGGGATGAGGAGATTTCTCGTCCTACACCGTCTTTTTCTTCAAACCGGGGACAGAACCACCAGAGGTTTTACAACACGAGGAGCCATTACAGGAACAACAGCAAGAAGCCTTTTCAGAAGTAACAAGAAGGACAAATCCTGACATTATCAGTAACAGTTTTGGAGACTTTTTTGTTTATAACTATTTGAGTTTTACAATCACTATGGAGATGTCTGATTTATTTTCAAAAGGTCTTACTTTTGTTCCATGGAGACATTTTAACCTAGCATACACACTACTTGATTTGAAGTTGTTTATACGTAGGTTGAATTTATTGTTAATTTTTGGTAACACTACTTTAGACAAAAACACTTTGAGAGACCCAATTACATTTAACCCCCCTATCCACCCTTTACTTTTTTTATTTGAACATTTGTGTGAAATTGAAATTAGAAACTTGGTCAACTGTTCTAGGACACTTTCGAACAAAAACTTGACTGATGACGACGTGGACTTGTTGGACACTTTAAAAAGTTTACCTGTCAGGATCTTTAAACCGGACAAGGGGGGTGGTTTAGTACTAATGAACACTTGTCATTATGAAAACTGCCTCATCCACATGTTATTGCAGGATGCTTATACACTATCTAGCATTAATGAATTGAATGCAGCGTATAGGTGCATCCATGTTTTCTTGAATGATTTGTTTTTAGAAAATGTTATAGAACAAGATGTGTTGAAATATTTGACTGTTTCGTTTCCTAAGATTCCAACAGTTTTCGGATTGCCCAAGATCCATAAAGATGTGTACAACCCCCCCCCCCATGAGGCTATTGGTTAACGCTAGGGGTTCAATCAATTACCCGATAGCCAAGTATGTGGACAACATATTGAAAAAATATGTTGAAAAGGAAACACACATTTGTAAAGATTCTTGGGCTTTTTTGAAAACCATAGGTGCTTTAAAATTCAAGAGAGGTCATAGATTTTTGACAATAGACGTAAAAGACCTCTATACGTCTATTCCTCATGCCACAGGGATAGACTGGGTCACTGACCGTTTATTGCATCACAATGCTAGCAGTGTAGAAATCAGATTGGTGCAGGAACTGTTAGATGTCATTTTGAGGTACAACTTTGTAACATTTGGGGGAGAGATATATTTACAGAAGACTGGTGAAGCCATGGGCTCACTAGTAGGGGCCAGTTTTGCCAACATTGTTATGGCTGAATGGGAACACAGATATGTGCTTGGCAATTACAACGGTCAGTTCAAAATCGATTTTTACACCAGATTTTTGGATGACATCTTTATACTGACGGAAGGTTCAATTAATGATGTGAGAACCTTCATGGAATATCTCAACTCCAGCACGTCTTTTTTGAACTTCACATTTGTAGAGTCTGATTCCAGAATTTCTTATCTGGATGTAAACTTATATAAAGAGATTTCTGCTGGTAGCTTTAAGGCTAAAATATTTCGGAAGAGTTCCTACTCTAACACCATGTTACACTTCACCAGTGCCCATCCTGGGCACCAGAAAAGAGGGGTAGTCAAGGGGCAACTTGTGCGCGCTGCTCGAATGGTAACTGACGATGAATCCTTTTTAGAAGAATGTGAGTTCATTAAGGGATTGTTTCTACACAGAGGTCACCCAGACAAGTTTATTCATGACCTGGTTACTGAGGTCCAGACTAAAAGGTATGGGGGTGTTTATAAACTTATTTTACAAAGCAGTTCGTTCACAAGTTGTTCACTAGAACATCTATCTCCAGTTATGCCTGAAGTCTTTTTAGACAGCAAGAAAGTTGACACTTCTATCTCTTTCATCACCAATTACAGTGCTGAGATTCACCTAATTAAGGAGGTGGTTGTCAAGAACTGGAGTATTTTCTTGTGTGATGATGCCTTACAAGCCAGGTTTGGTACTTTGCCTAGGTTTATATATAGGAGGGGTGACAACCTCAAATGGATATTAGAAACAAAAAAGGACACTTGTGTTAGAACAGAGGGCACTTTCAAATGTGAGAGTTGTAACATGTGTAGGCATATTGCCACTGGTTCGAGCTTTAAAATTGCTGGGTCTTCTTTCTCCACTGTTGGTAGATTCAACTGTAAATCTCGATCGGTTGTTTATTTGGCTTGCTGCCAGTCTTGCCCAGCGTTTTATGTGGGCAAGACTGACAGAGGTTTTAATGAAAGAATCTATGAGCATTTATACTGTCTTAGGAAAAACAAGTGTGAAAATGCTTTGGCGAAACATGTTAATGACCACCCTCAGCACAGTTTTACTTTTAGGGTGTTAGGACAGGTTTCCTTTGACATCAAGGGGGGGTCCTTTCCAACTATTATTAGAGCGCCTAGAAGTGATTTGGCAGCTGAAACTCTGTTCATATAGACTTCCAGGTCTCAATGACAGAGTAAGTTTAGCTTGCATTTTGAAACTTAGAAGTATGCAGAGGTAATTTTATTACTGCTACTTTTCATTTATTATTTTTTACTTTTTACTTTTTGTCATTAAAAAGGATTTATATACTATTTTTTTTGGTTTCAAACATTTTAAACATTTTATGTTTATATATATTTCTATTTTGTTTTGTTTTTGAAACTCATTTCTTATAGATTTGACTTTTATATGCAGTAACACTTTAAGAAGTTTTGAGATCAGCTTTTTCCCACACATTGATGTCAGTGAGTTTTAACCAGTTGGTTGGTCCATTCAAATGTATCATGTGTTGTTAATTGTGTATTTAAGGAGTTTTTTTACATTTGTTACCTTTTGATGTCTGTCTGAAGAAGTTCAGTCTTTTTGAACGAAAAGTGGATGTTAATAAAACACTTAACATTGGATTTTTTGCTGCTGGTTCTGCTGACGTGGATTTTGTTTTATTTATTTCAGTTTGTTTTAATTTTTCTGTTGCTTACGTACACAAATGTCACTTCAGAAAATGATAATCTAACGAATACTAACAACAGCCAATAAGACAGAAGTGGGAGATAATTTCAAATTGATTGAGTTTTTGAAAAGGCTAGTGAGGCCATTGATACAGTTTATATGGTCTATACTGCATATCTGGAGCTTGCCGTGGTCTTTGAGAACATACCCCATGCTGGGAATTTTTACTCACTCTTTTGACACAACTTTAACCTACACACAGTTTGCTGGATAGGTAACTGACTATTTTTGTTAGCTCTACAGAGAACATCCATTAACATCAGTATCCCACCTGGTTCTAACAACTGTCCCATTCTTTTTGGTAAAAAATTTCTGTTTAGTGGTACCACTGGCTGTAAGCTTAGTAAGAGCATACTAACCTATGAACAGAAAGGATGGACAACTCAAGAGCCACTGGATTTAAGAGGTGAGTGGGTGGGAACATTTGACTTTTTAACAGAGTAGTCTCCTCTGTGGCAGAGGCTGTTCGAGTCATCTTTATGAGGAAAAAATACTAATTCCCATCTCCCGGCATAATTCACAACCAATTTAATTAACCTTTCCTTGCTTCTATAATTCACCAAAATGACACAAGCTGTGTTCTCATCCCTAATCCAGAACTTTTTGCACTCAAAGGAGAATAACTTTTATTTATAAAATGCACTGCACAAGAATAACACATTGCAATCAAGCAATAAAGCAATACAAGCCAGGCTGTCAGTCCCAGTAAAACGAGACTGTCCACTACCATTACCATTCCAACAACATAAGTTTATAGCATGGAGTTAGATGGTGCCATCTTTGTAACAATAAGCCTAGGAATGAGCTTCTGATATGGTCCTGAAATGCATCTAGTCACACATAAATGTTTCTTCCTGGGATCCACCATAATATTTAATGCATGTATTTCCTGGGTTATAGCTCACACATATTATTCTAGATGAGCACCTTAGCTTGCTTTACGCATTTAGGTTTACTTCTAAACTGACACACAGCTTTGATCACTGGAGCAGGAAGACTGTTGCCGTAGGTAGCTTGCATTGTCCCTGCTGAGAACATTTCAGCTAAAGAGTTAGTCTAACAGTTGTTCCACCAGATTTCTACTGATGTTCATCGTGTTTCAATGTTGCAGTCATTACTCTTGGGTTATCCTGCTGGCAGACTAGCCACAGTCGGCCTGAATTCCAAAGTCTTGGTCCGGCATCAGTTGCTGTTGCCTCTTCCCTGACGTCAGTGCACAAGGGGTATAAAAGATGCAGCCGACGCCATTTTCTTCAGTCTTTCTTGCCACGCAGTGCCCGAAGCAAAAGCAGTTTGCAAGTGCCGGTCGGCTGACTCCTGAGATTTTCTACATAGAATTTCAGATCCGAAGTCTTCATTAAAGCTAAGTACCCCATTGGGGAAACTTTTTTCTTGCTCCAGACCGATGTCAGAAAAAGTTAACAATTGTATTTCTTGTGGGAAGCAAATACCTCATAAGGATTTTCATTCTTACTGTATTCCTTGCCTAGGCCCTAATCACGGCATTGCTAGCTGTCAGTTTTGTGCTAGATTTAACCAACGCACTATTAAGCATCGGTACAATTTTGCCTTTCATTACTTTGGACAAAGGTTTAATTATATAATGCCATCAGAACAGCTGACGACCGGAGTTTATAAAAAGCATAAGGAAAAGGAAAAGGACAGGCATCCAAGGTCCAAAACCGATGACGTGGCCCCTGCTAGGCCAGTCGCCAGTTCGCCGGTTCTCAGAGAAGCGCTTTTGCAGCCCATGACGCCCACTACCTCAGAGCCACAGGCTGCTTCTGACTCCCACGTGGAGCTGACTAGGCCTCTGGATACTCAAGGTATTGGACTCTTGGAAACTATTCCCTCAGATGGGTCCGGAGCTGCTGAGCAGGCATCGGCTTCTGAGGGTGTTTTCAGACCTACACAGTTATATGTCAAGCCAACCTCAGCTTCAAAGACAAAGACTAAAACAGCTCTAAAGACAAAGAAACAAGTACAGCATTCTCCTGGACAGACTTCCATGCCTAAGAAACAGATGCTTAAAATGGTCGAAGACCTAATTACTTTGATCAGGGGTTCCCATCCCCCTCCTGATAAGAGGCCTAGAATATGACTCTTTTAATCAGGTTTCAATTTCCTCTGATTCCTCTTCTGAACAGGGATACTCTTTTCCTCCCTAGGAGGATTCTGATGCTGAAGAATATATTCCTTCAGCCTCTCCTCCTGAGGATTATTCTTTTGGGGAAACCCTGCTTACCATAAGGGAGCATTTTCACTGGGAGAGTCAAGATTACTCAGAATCTAAGAAAAGGCTCAGAGACTTTCTTTTACTACCTCAGCACAGACCTCTTGCTATTCCACCTGTTCTAGACATTATAGATGATGTATTTTCAGAGTCCGGCCTGTCTCCTGAC
This sequence comes from Protopterus annectens, assembly GCF_019279795.1. Lineage (NCBI taxonomy): Eukaryota > Metazoa > Chordata > Ceratodontiformes > Protopteridae > Protopterus > Protopterus annectens. The sequence continues at coordinate 763,403,509 of NC_056734.1, read as the reverse complement.
TCTTTACCCCCTGCACCTGCTAAGCCAGACAGATACTACAGGGTTCCAGACTCTCATAAATTTCTATATAAAAACCCTAATGCTTACCCAGAAACTATATCTTAGGGTCCCAAAGGGGTCAAGGCTTCCACTGCAAAAAACCCTGTCCCCTCTGATAGGGATTCTAGGACCCTGGACAGATGGGGAAAAAAGTTTACACTTCTGCTACCTTGGCTGTAAGGGCTTTAAATTGTCAGTTTCATATGCTTAAATATCAGCAATACTTAATGTCACTGCTTAAACAGAAAATGTGTCAAATTCTGAATGTTCTGATAACAAGGAAATGCAGGATTTATTGCATGCAGCTGAACAAGTGGGAAAGCATACTTTGCAATGTGGTTTTGATTCACTGGAGGCCTCTTGCAGGGCTGCTGTTATGGGTTCTGTCATTAGAAGGCATGCTTGGTTAAAGGAACAGAATCTGCCTGATCATGTTAAAGCAAAATTATTGGATGCTCCATTACAGCATGATACTTTGTTTGGTGTTAAGGCAGAAGAGGCGTTGACGAAAATGGAGGATAAAGCAAAATCTATGCAGACAGTTAAATATTTCCTACAGGTACAGCCACCTAGATTTAGCAGGAACTGGCCTACAAAGAATTGGTCCTTTCCAGTGTCAGACAGGCCACAAAGAGGAATATACAGACGCCCCAGAGGCAGATCCCAGCCCCAAGGCTCATACAGGCCTAAACAATGGGGTGCTTCTACCTCCAAAAGAAGAGAAGACAAATCACAACCATACAGGATACAGTCCCAATGACTTTCCTCTGCCAGAACCAAGCACTTATCTTTTGGCAGCCCCCTTAGGGGGAAAACTAGCACTTTTTTCACCAAATTGAAATTGGCTAGGCTTACAATGGCTTGCAAGGGCAGTTAGCCTAGTACTAACCTATGAACCTATGAACCTATAAATTGGCACATGATTACCCAGGACAAATGGGTCTTGAACATAGTGTCTCAGGGCTACAGGTTCCACTTTCACACCCTGCCAAGGGCAAAAGGTATGCCAGACCTGCCACACAATCAATGGGCAGAAGCACAAAAGCAAGTTTCATCCCTCATGGACATGAGGGCCATTCAACAAGTACCACAACAAGAGCAGGGACAAGGATTTTACTCGAGACTTTTCTTGGTGCCCAGAAAGGACAAAGCCTAGAGACCAGTACTGGACCTGTCTATTCTAAACAAATTTCTGGATGTTCCAAAATTCAAAATGTTGACTCTGCAGCAGCTACTGCCCATGTTGGGCAAGAAGGCTTGGCTCGTAACTTTGGACCTAAAAGAGGCATATCTGCATGTCCAAATCAGACAACCTTGCAGAAGATACCTCAGATTCATAGCTGGCTCAATGCACTACCAATTCTCTGCACTGCCCTTTGGCTTATCTACTGTGCCCAGGGTCTTCACAAAATGCCTGGCACCAGTAATTTTATTTTGCAGACAAAGAGGAATTCAAATATATCCTTACTTGGACGATTGCCTTATTCAAGCAGAGAACAAAGACATTCTACTAAAGCATCTGGCGTTTGTAAAAAGATTACTAATTTGCCTAGGGTACACAGTAAACGAAATGAAATCAAAACTAGTACCCTCTCAAGAGATAATATTCCTGGGTGCAAGCTTAAATACAACTGCCCAGATGGCTTATCTCACACCAGACAAACAAAAACAACTGACTTCTTACTTCAAAATGTTGGCAACAAAGACCCAGTTATCTGCAAGAAAAATTCTGCAGGCTTTGGGCTTAATGGCATCCTGCATTCTGCTAATTCCATATGCCAGGCTGCATATGAGGAAACTACAATGGTATCTAAAATGTGTTTGGACTCAACATTGCCACAGCCTGGAAACATTAATTACCATCATTCCCTGCCTGCAACAGGAGTTTCGATGGTGGGCACAGGCCTATCACCACAACAATGGACAGCCATTCACTTTACCCACCGCCAGGCAGACACTAACAGCAGATGCATCAGATTATGCCTGGGCAGCCCACATGGCAGGAAAATGTATTCAGGGCACATGGCCCGCAAGCCAGATGCATCTTCATATCAATCAAAAAGAGATGCTAGCTGTTCTGAATGACCTAACAGCTTTCAAGGATCTACTTCATCCAGGACAACTACTGATAAAGACGGACAATAATACAGTCATGTGTTACATAAACAAGCAGGGAGGCACACATTCCTACCCCCTCTGCAGACAAGCCATGACTTTGTGGGACACAGCATTGGCTTATCAAGTCTACTTGCAAGCACAATTCCTGCCAGGAAAAACAAATACTCTGGCAGACGAATTAAGCAGAAACCTCACGGATCCCCACGAGTGGAAACTGGATCCACAAGTCTTCAGCATGATAACAAGGAAGTGGGGATGCCCAGACATAGATCTATTTGCCTCCCCTCACAACTGCCAACTACAGAGATTCTGCACAAGGATTTATCACGAGAAAGCATGGAAAGTGGATGCCCCATACTTCAGCTGGAAAAACCTAACAGTATATGTCTTTCCTCCACTGCCTCTCCTCCCCAAGGTACTCCTAAAGGTCAGACAATAGAAGCCAAAAATGATACTGATTGCCCCAGACTGGCCATACCAGCACTGGTACCCAATCCTAAAGAACTTGTCTCAAGGTCCAGCCTGGACATTGCCACAAACTTCTCACTTACTGACCGAACAAAACAATCAGATCCTGCACAGCCAACTCAGGACCTTAAATCTGGCAGTATGGTGGATTATATAGCCCTTCAGAACACTCCTCTTTCCAAAGCTGTAATGTATTTTATCTTGGAGGCCAGGAGGCCCAGTACCAGAAAATCTTATGCAGAAAAATGGAAGAGATTCTGTGCTTGGAACCAGGAACAAGGAATTGACATGTTTGTACCAAATATTCCTCAGATTTTACAATACTTAACTGAGATGCTGGACAAAGGCCTATCCTTTTCATCAATTAACATTCATGCCTCTGCCATTTCAGCCCATTACAATACGGACCACCCATCTTTACCCATCCCTTAATAAGGCAGTACCTCAGGGGGGCCTAAAACATAAGACCTCCAAGGAGAGCACCAATACCTGCATGTGACCTCAATTATGTCTTGGAAAAACTCACACTGCCTCCTTTTGAGCCAGCCTCAACAGCTGATATAAAATTCTTATCCTGGAAGACAGCTCTGCTCCTAGCAATAACCTCTGCAAAACGAGTCTCGGAGTTACAGGCACTCATGGCTGTGGAACCTTTTATCATTTTCCATCCAGACAGGGTTTCTCTGAGGATGAACCCTACATTTATGCCTAAGGTGGTGTCCAGTGTGGCCCTTAACCAAACCATTCACTTGCCTACCTTTTATCCAAACCCACAGAACAAGAGTGAGAGACTTCTGCATTCTTTGGACATACAAAGACAGCTACGCTTCTTCTTGGACAGAACTAAAGCTTTCAGAAAGACTGAGCAACTTTTAGTGGCATATGCTGCAGGATCACCAGGAAAGGCTATCTCAAAACAGACTATTTCAAAATGGATAGGCCATTGCATTCATTTCTGCTATTCACAGCATGGCAAATCAGTGCCTAAGGGCATTAGGCCAGATTCTACCAGAGCAACAGCCACTTCAGCAACCTTCCTCAGAGGAGTACCAACCAAAGACATCTTAGAGGCTGCAACTTGGAGTTCAGTGCACACTTTTACAAAGCACTACCACTTACCTCTCTACTCTAAATCCAGAGCAGGCTTTGTCACTGCAGTTCTGCAGGGCCTCATAACCTCTCCTAATCCTATTTAGCCCAGCCACCCATCCTCAGCTTTGGGATTCAACCCAAGAGTAATGACTGCAACAGTGAAACACGATGAACATAGTACAGTTGTGTACCTATCATAAATGTAGATGTTCGAGTGTATTCACTGTTCCAGTCCAGGTTACCCTCCCACCATCCCCCTTTCATTTACTGGGTCTTATCTGTACTTCTCTAGTCTATACAACCTATGTGGTGTATTTGCTTGTAGATGAAGGAAATGTTTTCTTTAGTGCATGCATGTTTATTGGCATAATCTATTTAGCCTACCCTTTTTGGGGGCACCTGACATCTGGGGCAAGAAAAACTGAAGAAAATGGCGTTGGCTGCATCCTTTATACCCCTGGCGCACTGACGTCAGGGAAGAGGCGACAGCAACCGATGCCGGACCAAGACTTTGGAATTCAGGCCGACTGTGGGTAGCCTGCCAGCAGGATAACCCAAGAGTAATGACTGCAACAGTGAATACACTCGAACATCTACATTTATGGTAGGTACACAACTGTACTTTCTCTTTCTGTGTCTTCCCCTGCCTCTGTTTCTGTAGACTGCTTCCATATTCCTTCTTGCTGTCCAGATACCAGTTATGTATGCAGTAGTACAGATTCCCCTCTTCTGGAGTACTTGTCATTTTCAGACATACTAACACAAACATTTGTCTTTGTTTTCTTGCCAAAGAAAAGGTAGCTAGTTGATTTTGGAATGAAGTTGCAAATATTTATACAGGCGTGCCATGCATTGTGCCATTGCTTCCTTTGTTTCATTAAACCTATATCCTGCCAGGGAAAACATATTGACATCAATGTTCTTTGAAGTGCAGCTTGGTGGTGGTAAAGAAATAACATTCATCTGTTTCTAAGATTTTTATCAATGTATAATATAGCATATCTTTTTCATAAAATTAGGATGAGGTGAGATGGGAGAAATGACATCTGAGACACAGTGCTATTGTTTTTACTTTTAATAACTGATGATATCTGAGATCCAGTGATCATATTTCATGATATGTTGCTACAGAAAAACAATTACTAGCAATACAGACAATATATAAATGTGGTTGCTGGTTTGTGCCTTAATGTTTAAGTTTAAAATACAAAACAAGCATGAGAAATGAACTCATAAGCTGCTACCACATATTTATAATTGTCCGACACCTGCTAAGAAATTGCATGGCTGAGACCAGTGACTGACTTTGATTCCCGTCTGATTCATGTTACCCTTCATCTAATAAAGGCTCTGTTTTCATTTTTAAACCTATTTATTGTGTTTGTAATATGAGCAATAAATCTACAGAGTTTTTGTTTTTCCTTGGCTAAGTCTGTTTGATGAAATGAAATCCACTTAAAATATTTCTCTTGCTGCAGTTGTCCCCATGAGTTTGATATGCTACTCAGGGACACAACTTGCTTGCAATAGTGACAACTTGCCAGGAATGAGCTTCTGAGTGTATCTGCAATGACAGCCAGCGTGAAAAGGAGATGTAATGGCACACAGGTCATCCTTCTTACACTCATGGGCCATTATCCTATTTTAAGCTGTTCTGGATCTCGTTGAAATTCATAGAAAGTACATTCTGAAGCATCAGCTTCAGTGCTGCAGAGCATTAATATGCACTAAACTTACATTCGTCAAACAAAACAGGGATTATTTTTGGCAGAATGATATGCAATTTAGTATTATCCTAGTAAACCCTGTACACTTTGCATAAATAAATATTTCCTTTGTTTGCAGACTCTCTTGTCCTGGATCATTCTTATTTTGTATCACAGCAGTTTTTGCTCAGAATTTTATTTGTTAATCAGTCACTGTACCTGTTTAACTTATGCTTTAGCCCTCTTTTCCTTCATGTTTTGTTTGTCAGGAAATATCAGCATTTTTATTCAAAATCTATTTCCCCTTAGCATGCTGACTCTAATACGAGAAAAAAATCTTACAGTAGTTGCAAAGATAGTAGCATTCAGTCTTTAAATACAAAATATGTGGAGTTGTGTTATGTAACTGCTCTGAGTGTGAATATCTCAAACACAGAGAGAAAGGCAGATGTACTGTATTACTAATATAGTCTAATAAAACATTTGAACGTTTATGACAACCTGATAATTTTTACTTTTGTTTTTATTTTTTATTTATTTTTTAAATTTTACAACCAGCTAAGTAAAGTGATCAAAAGAACTTCCATGAACTGGCCGTAGGAATGAAAAAATACATATCAGGAAACAATGAAGCAATAAGTAGAGGCATTGGCAGATGTTAAAACAGATGGTATTTTAATTAAGAAGACAAACACTGTACAGCTGTTGATGATGTGTAAAGCAGCAGGTTCACTGAAACAAAGGAAGACAGCACAGCTGTTGATGAGGATAAATAACTGTAGTGGTAGCAAATTACAAGAGGGCTATTAATTGGGGGAATTTTAGGAAAAATACTAATAAAATATAACATTCAAAAATATAGAAAATACCAAAACTGAGACTGAGAACTCACAGAATATAAGTTGGGCAACAGCAAAACAGCCAGATCTATAAGTATTTCTCAGATAAATAAGATTACAGTGACGTAAACAGCCTCATTGAAGCTCCTGCATTTATAGCTATCTAAAAGATGTTAGTTCAATTTAATCTTACAATTGGCGAGGTCCAGTTCATTTCTACTTTCGGAGGAGGATAGACTATTCAGACTAGTAGGGGCTTATTTTACTAAATGTTTCTCACTTGTGACTAGGTTGAAAGGACATCTTATCAGGGTCAGGCTTTTTGCTCTGAAGATTTCAATGGTTAATAACTGAGATGCGATATCCAGCTTAGTAGCAAGGGGAGTATACTAGGAGTACAGTAAAAAACAGTGGTAGTCACGCAGCAGGAAGGCCCAAGATAGTTTTGGGAGCCACTTAGCTTTCCACAATGAAAGATAGACAGTGAATTTCCAAGTTTAACACAAGTAAAATAAAACTGCAGATTTTGTTAAGGGTGGTTTGCCATAACATGGAATTGTAACAGGACTCGGGTGCTACTACCATTAAGGGAATGTCTAGGTCTAGTATACCTTGACTCGACTTTAAGAACAGTAGCCAGCTAGTAGTTAACCTTTAGTTGCCTCAAGACTTTAGATATAGCTATTGTCATATGATAGTTAAACAATATTTCCATCTAGCAAAAACCCTACAAATCTAAAGGTGAAACCATTTGAATGAAAAGAGAATCACATAGGTTTTTGATACAGAAGCCTCAAATCTGCAAGACTCGCTGACTCATTCCATCCTAGTCAAATTTTCCTTAATCAGTATGACTACTGCCTCAGGCCTAAATGAAAAGATGCCATTGACGTTGAGGGAAATAATTAGGTAAACATACCATAAATAAATAATAAAATAACTATCAGACTTAATCAAAGCAGTTTTGCCAATATATATATATATATATATATATATATATATATATATAATTTTTTTAAACACCTTTATTAAACTATCACTTATGACTTTGGCACACATACATTAATATAAAATAAATAAAAAAATATTAATAAATGACATCCTTCTTACGAACTATTATAGAATATGTTGATCTATACCCAGCTTGGACTTTATGGATGTGTCACTGCCTTTAAATAATTTTTTCTTTTTTTATTGTTTTGTCTTTTTTAAAATATGTTATCTCTTATGATTACTAAGTTGCTATGTAAATAACTGTATTAGTCTGAAAAGTGTACTGTATCTGAAGTTGCGACTATCTGTTTAGTGGAGCTTTTCTCCCTGGGCCTCTACTGAAAATGGACATATATCCAGTTAGACTAGCCCAGTCAACAAATGTAAAATAAATAAATAAAATAAAAATCTATATAAAATATACATTATATATGCTTTCTTTCTTTAGAACAACTGTTATTTCATCCAACATTATATAAATTGATCAATTCCTCCCATTACTTAAGCATCAATCCTCCTCCTGACCGTTATCCTGCATGTATTCTTCCCATAATTCCATTTGTTTCTCTATAATGTGTTCCATCCTTTCCCTTTTCTAAAGATGTCTCTTTCTTTTATCCATTTTACAATATTCATCACTCAAATACAACTAATTTAGATTTTAATTTCCATTCTAGCAATTGCTTTTTTTGGCAGCCAACAGAATTATCCTTAATAAGACCTTACTATGTCTCGACAATTTAGATATCGTGTCCCAGCTCAATATAATCATTTCCTTAGATACGGCCATTTGGTCTCCCAGTATTTCTGATTAAAAATTATGTAGGACATTTTTTAAATCTGCCAAGTCATTACACTTTCAAAAAATGTTCCCAGTTATGTATAGCCTATATTAAGAATTAGTTAATTTTTATTTAACCAGGCTTAATGTTTCTGGAAATCAGCCAGTGTTTAATGGTACACAGTGGTGACAGATTTAGCACTTCTGATTAAAATAAGGTAATTGACCTGTCAAGTAAAATGGAGACCTGTGTTCTTCTACTAAATTATTTATGAATTATGAAAAGTGTAAAGGCCCAAAAATGGATTCATAGGGGTCATCTGCACAAACAAAATCAGTGACAAGGCTACCTTTTCTAACAACTTTAAAAAGCTTGAATAGTTAGGTAACTTTTTATCTGTTTACATGGGCCTCACTAAAATATCATCTCTTAAAAATAGATGTCAAAGATACCCTTTCCAATTACAACTTTGAAAGCTTTACAGATTAGGCAATTCTCCACCTGTTTACATGGACCTTCCCCAAAACAGCAGATCTGAAAAATAAATAACATAAAGCCATGGTCTGATGTCTCAAATGCCCTTTTATGATCCTGTGATACAAATCCTGTGTGTAGACTCTTTCCATATTTGTGTAAATAGCACCAGTAATGCTGTATACGGCAGAGAAGGTATTAAAACACTTAAAAAAGTCATGTTGCATCCAAGAAAACCGATTCTGTTTGGCCACAGGACCACACATCTGCTCACAAATTGTCTCTTACAGAATTTCTGCTCAAGGGCATAATGTTAGAGATGCTGAACTTCTGGCCCAAAATTCACTTAAGTACCATTAATGCCACTTTGTCTGCATACAGCAGCTTTGTTGATCTGTCCCTTCTTATCCGTATGGAAATGCAGTCCATCATGAGTATGAATAGCAGTGGACTCACAGATGAACCCTGATGCACACCCACTACCAGTGGAAACTCCTCAATGAGACTGAAGATTGTTTATACTTGAGTCACTGGCTCCTTGTACACAGCCTGCACACTCTCTCTCTCTCTATATATATATATATATATATATATATATATATGTGTGTGTGTGTGTATATATATATATATATATATATATATATATATATATGTATATATATATATATATATATATATATATATATATATATATATGTATATATATTTATATATGGATCCCTATCAGTTGATAGAAATTTTATTTGACTGAATCCCATTTGACTGAGGCCATAAGACTGAAATTTCAAAGTACTGAAAAATCACTTGACTGAAACCCATAATAGTGAAATCTTCCAATGCTAAATTTCAACATACTGAATTGTAAAATGGATGATATAAAACCAGAATAGGTATGTGCCCGTTTCCCCACTGTAGTGCAATCCTGGAGTTAGTATATATAGTTGGGGGGGCACAACCCCCCACAATGGGTGGTGTGCCCCCCACGTATTCTGGTTTTATATCGTCCACTTTACAGTTCTTTCCCCAGGATTCACGAATCCTCCATGTAAGACTAAATAAGTCTTACTCAGAAACTGCAGTTGAACGGTATGATGTCAGCGTGCCATGCATATTAATGAGGGCACGGTGACTCTACTCCAAGTCTAACACGGATCGTGCAGGAAGGCAGGGGGCATGACTGACTGCCGAGCAGTCCAAAGGTCCACGTCCCTGCAAGTGTCTGAATTGTGAAATGTCAACACACAAGAACGAGTCCGCTCAAATGTCTACATACCCAACACTACACTCCCTCACATTGTAAACCCCCAGTACAGTTATGAAATGTAAAACTTTTCTTTTTTTTTACCATTCCTGATATAGCTGCCTGTATTTGCGTGTGTGTGCGCAGGTGTGCCCATTGCTTAGCCACAGTTTGCAATTCCGACATTGAAGACCATAATAAGAAATGTTTATGCAAATTAAGCTAAATAGCGTAGTGGTAGAGCCTTCACACAAAGAGGAGGCATTCATGGTTCGAGTCCCACCACTCCCCTTTCTATTTTATGTTTTAAATTAGTATATGAAATAATTCCTGACATATATGAATAAAGGTTTACTAAAATGCATTGAAATGGCCTATGTATCATTGAACAAAATGTATATATATAAATATAAGAAGGATCCTGACATATAATTGCCCATAGCTAAGCAGCGCTTTACCCAGCGCAATATAGTTGCCCATACCTAGGCATCGCTTTACCCAGCGCAATATAGTTGCCCATAGCTAAGCATCACTTTACCCAGCACAATATAGTTGCCCATAGCTAAGCAGCACTTTACCTAGCATAATAGGTTTGTGCAGAGCTGCGCACCGCGCTAACCAGTGCACTGTAGGGCAACGTGGGGCAATGTAGAGCAAAGTCGCCTAAACACAGCCACACCCCCTCGCCTGTCTGGACAGTAGTAAAATAAAAAGCAATGACAAGGTTTGAACCCGGGACACTGTGTACCATAATCAAAGTACTGAACCACTAAGTCATGACAGCTTAGGATGAACATGCAGTGTTAACATACATATACTTATAAATGGAAGATTAACCATTGCTAAGCATGTCTGCATTCAGCCGAGAAATTTAAAAAATGGCCAATCACAAAAAAGTGCGGGAAATGTGGCATATTTAATCTCCATAGGTGGGAATACTCACCGTAACTGATTGTAGCTCCCATCTGCAGTCAGAATGTCTGGTGCTGGAGATGGTAGTCGCTTTCGAGCGCAACACTGGGGCATCGAGGAGTCAAAATACATGGTTTAGCTCCTTGTCCACCGTCATGAGTCAAGACTCCTGCAGGGCCAGTTCCAAGGGATGGAGTACAAAGCAGAGGCTTGGAACCAGTTAGCTCATGATCTCACCAGTGCCACAGGCATTTATCGGACTGGTGAGCAGGTCCGTCACCACCATGCAGACCTAAAGAGATGGAAGCAGGACCTACTGAACCAATGAATCCAGGAGGCCCGTGACATGCAAGATGCCCCACTACTGAGTAGGTAGCCATGGAATGAAGTATGTAAGACATGCTAATTTAGTCTATATAATGGATAGGTATGTCTCAATATCTCTTCATTTACTTCACAGCTGCAGGTGTCCATGCTGCGAATCAGCAAGCCTATGCATATAGGCTGCTAAGGCTGTGCCACCAGGCAGGGTAGTAATTATTCTGCATGTATTGTTATATAAAATAGGTGAGAGAGCCTGAAAAAAGTGTTGTAGCCCAATAATGATGCCATAAAATGCCCTGAATAATTTATCTGCATGTACTGTTATATAAAATAAGTCAGAGAGCCATAAAAAGAGTGTAGTAACCCATTAATAAAGGTAAAATAAGTCCAGGATAATATCTCTGCATGTACTGTAAATGTAGGTTTCTGTAGAAATATAACTGAAAATGTCATGTGAACACATCCAGATATGTAGATATATAAATATACATAAAATATATAAGTATGTAGCGGTAACATCTGCATCTTGGACAGTTAGTATGTCAGATATAGGTCAGGTATATAATGAACTAGCCAAACCCATTACACAACCTAATGCACATTGTCTAGTGTAATAATACATGTAGGGGATATACACCTGCAGTCAATAGGAATGTAGTGTAGACTAAAAGTACTCATAAGATGTTACTGGAGGTATCTTTTTACACCCTACTGTATGTGCATAAGCAATGCAATTCCACACCTCAATGGGTATGTCTAATCTCACAACATTTGTTGGAACATATGTCCTATTGTTCTATAAATATCTGCATGAACTTTGATGCATGTGCCCTGTTCAAACACCCCAATTTTTGTGGCCTGTTGCCACCAATCATCCCTGCATGCTGTTGGAATGTCCACTGTCGTTCAGTATATGCATGTGTTATGCTTGCTGTTCAATTGTTGGAACCCTGCTGTGTTAGGTTAATGGGAATATTACTGCATGCTGTTACAACTAATTTGGAATGCTGTTGTCTATAGTGTAATTAAACACACCTAAACACAGAACATATGGGAAGGCCAGTCCCAGCGGACCCAGCTGTCCCTCCTCAGCTGGCAATTGCACCTGGCACCAGCAGGTCCGGTGTCCAGCCCGGGCTCCCTTCCTCCATTGGTCCTGTGCCACCTTTGGATGGAAGCACTGCAGGGGATTGAGCTCGACCCCCCCGTGCAAGCGTGTGTGGAGAAGGGCCATCTGTCACCCTCTGAAGGGTCCGAGCTGTGGTGCATAGGGAGATCCAGCATTCAATCACTGATCCCCTATGCCAGCTCGAGGCGAGAGTGGTGCAACTCACGGGTGAGCCTGCCCCTCCTAACCAGCCCCCAGCACAGCCACCCTCAGGGCTGTGAAGGTGCAGTGGTGACTGCCCATGGGTGGGGATCTCAGTTCCACTGTTATGATCTGTGGGCTCATGGGCTTGTGATTTCCAAACATCCGTCCCCGTCAATTGTGTACACCCACCCCATGTGTCATATTCTGCCCCTGTATGCATGTTGTCTGTCTTGTCTATTTACCTCCCCAACCTACCTCCCCAAATATACCTACTTCCTCTACCTCACTTTCCACTCTCACCTGAAAAAAAACAAAGGGCAATCTGTTCCCACAAAAAAAATTACGCCCCATGCATAGCTGCCCATTTTGCACACATGACCGCTGGACATGTAAACTGATAAATATAATTGGCAGTACAACATACTCTGTTGTCCTCACCCCTCTCTCAGGGGTGGAAGGTTTCAAATTTCACTCCAAATTTCTAACATATGCACAGCTGTTGCTGGTAAAGAAATGGGCAGCTAGGGGCCTTTCCTACACCTGTCCTGCACATCCCAAGCTTGTTTTCCTACTGTCTTTCCCTCTTTGTGCCCCCTTTTTCACCACTTTCCTATCTCCCCATTTTCTTTTCTTTCAAAGAAATTAGCGTAGGGGTTAGCGAGTGTAATCACTTTTAAGCAGTAGTAAATGGGTTTGCGCGAGTGTGCACTTGTGTGCGCTTAGCTAAGTATTGCTAAGCGTCGCGCAAACCCATGCAACCCAGCTTACAACTGCTTAAAAGTGCCTTAGTCACTCTGTATGTCAGGGCCCTTGTTCTGCTCAGCAGCAAAATAAAACACCGCTCTCAGTCTCAAATCCCAGACCTTCTGCACACTAGACTGCATGAAGTACCACTAAGCCACAGCAGATATACAATAACTTGGTGCTGAAATAAGTATATCATGCATTACAATGAGTGAATGTAAAGGAAAAATAGGAAGGCCATAACACAAAGCTCGTTCTGTGGATCTTTACCAGCAATTGTTGTGGAATTGCATTACATGAGCGTGATAAGAGAAGCAGCCATTCTAGCAGCAAATAATGTTACAGAGGCACTTTACAACCCCCACACAGTATCATAGCAGGACAAACACTGGCATATCTGATTAGGGCAGAGGCCATACTTCCTAACTGTGATTACTTTTCAGGGATGTCCCTGATTGTGAAACATATTTTAGCTGTGCCCTCTGAATCCCTCTGAAAAGTACTGACATCAGTCAGAAAGGTGGGGTATTACACAATGAATACTGACAATAATAACAGTAGACACCGCTTGTACTTCATGAAAGGTGTACTAATCCATATGCACTGCTTCACTCAAGTCTACACTTACTGTCTCTATTATGTGTAAGGTGTACCTCACTTTTAACTACCTATCCCTGACTCCATGCAAAGATGTATCTGAGTGTTTTATAGGCCTGGCAGAGGCACAAACACACAGGCATATCAGCTATTCTGCTGTTACACACTCTGCAAATAGCTTTGGTAGGACTTCCACAAGCATACCCTTATGTAGGAGTACAACACAGAAATAGCAAAGGATGTAGCCATGTACTGGTAGCAACTGACTGTAACAATGCCATTGTACCAGTGCTGAAAACACCTGTGGCTTGCACAGACAAAGAATAACAGTGTAACTTCTGGCTACCATCTGGATAGGTTCACAGTTGGGAACTATGCAGACAGACCACCTGCCTTGATAAACTAACAGGTACACACCAGTCCTTTAAGTCCAGTAAGATAACATTCAAACAATAATACATAATGCTCTCTGTATGTCAGCACCCCCCCCCCCCACAATTAGAATATACTTGTGTGTTTAGAGTCTACCAAGGATGCAGGTAGGCATACTCAGTACTGGAATTGTCCAGTTTTTCTGAGAATCCTGTGCTAATGTCAACAATAAAAAACACAAACCCTGCAGAAGTGAGTACATTAATATTCACAGTATAACAGTTCACAAACAGTTCATGTGCCAAATGAATACTTCTCAATAACTACTTTTGTATGGCAGTTAATTATATGAGTAGAAAAGAAACTACATACTCACATATATCTTGTGTAAGCATTTGTAGGGTGAGTTAAACTCTACACTGATAGCTCTGTACTGGAAGTGGCAACAGTCAGGTCTGAGTACAACATGTACATCACTGTCTACACATCTAGCTACAGATATAAGAAGTATACCAACCTTCTGACTTACACAACAGTGTCCACAGCAAACAAGAATGGGCCCCACTCTGGAAATATGAAAGGGCTATGCCTACATACCTTAGCAATTTATAGCATTGGGTTGCTATGACAGTGAGTACTGCAATTACCACACAGCAGGCTGTATGCATTTACCAAATGCTGGGCACCAATTGGTGCAGAGGGCATCACATGCACATGCGCAGATACCTATAATAGTAGACTGTACTTGCTATCCCCACATGCAATCATTAAATTGCACGTGTTATAGACTATATAACTCCTGAAGAGTAGTGAAAAAAAATGAGTACTTAATAAAAAAATATTAAATTCAGTAAAAAAAATATATATACTTAATTACTAACCAAAAATATTAATTAAGAAAAAAAGACTTAATTAATAACCAAAAATAAAAATTAAGTAAAACAAAACTTTACTTAATTAATAAAAAAAAAAAATAAAAATAAAAGTTGTCAAAGCATACACAGATGGACCTGAAAGTGACAAAAAGGTATGTAACAGATATGTAGTTACTGGCAAGTAGTAGATGTTTATGAAGAGTACTGTACATACTCTGAAGCATGCATATGTGGCAGCAGTAGGTATATATGCACTGATGCCATGCATAACTACTGCCATGGACAAATTAGTGTGTAGCTGTGTGCAGTGGGACATAACTGTGACATATGTAGCTCAGCATGATATGTCAAACATCTGATCATGTTATCTATGTTCTGTACAGTGCTGTGTATAATGGCAGTTTGGGGGAGTAGTGCAAACACCTATACAAACTTGGATGTGACAGCATACGACATGCATGATAGTCATATAATGTGTAGTTTAGCACTGGCAACTGCTGTACCAGGCTACTATAGTAATGTAGCATTTGCTGCTATGTATACTCCCTGTAATATTACTGTATGCAAACATGTGACAACTGTTCATGTTGTAGCAAGGCCCAAGAGGTCATCCATGAGGTGTACGGACTTACAACAGTGTGCACCTTGTGTGTGTATGGCACACACATATGGAGAGATATCTATGTGTCCGATATATTAGCATCTTAACATGTGCATAGAGCAAGGGACATACTGCAACTGTTTGTGAAGGGTGGACATTTATATGTTGGTGCAGGTTGTTATGTGCATATTTTTATGTAGGTTGTAGTGTGTGGCAAACAAGACAACATACAGTGCTGGCATGTGACATGTGGTGTTTAAATACTGTGGGTATGATTTGTTAGGTTTTTAGTCTTCCAGACAGGATGTCCTGCTAAAGATTCATGGGCTGAGAATACCTTCCATGCATTCTGCACAAGACTGTGCAATATCATTACATAACTGTATCCCTCTCAACCTTTGCATAATTGATATTCCCACCATGAAAGCTGGACTGTATATGTGCCTATATGTATATCTATATGTACACCAATGGATGTTTATATGTACGCTCAAGCTCAATATTGTAAATGTATTGCCATCCCTTTTGTTAAAAACCCTTTACCAATGAACTACTACATAGGCGGTAGTCTACTCAACACCAAAAGTGTGATAAGAGACCACGGGACACAGGTGGACAGTAGTGTCCCTTTTGATAATCACAGTGTCACACTAGTCATGTAAGCTGTGTACAGTCCACGTGTCATCAGAAAAGGTGTGTCATCCATGGAAAAAGAGGTCAGTGTTCCACTCTATTCATCAGTCATAAAACCCATCATAGAGTACAATGGCCCTGTTGGTATGTACCTCAGAAGACATCTACAGCAACTGTAGATGCCAGACACATACCTCACAAAGAGTATTACCAGACTCAAACAGATGCCCCATGCAGACTGTCTTACAAAACCACAGCTACACTGTGTCACATACCACCTACCCAGAGGCAACATCTGCCTAACATACAAAGCTATGCCAAACCCACAGGTGTTGGACATGCTCCATATAAACAGATTAAAATCGATACAAGCTACACACTGTGCTGATCTAAACCTTGTAATGTCAAAAAGCAGAACATGCTGGAGTGGTACATTCTCATCTCAGACACATATCATACTCTGAAACTAACTACCTATCAATAGCAAATAAAGGTCCTCATTAGCAGTTGTCATGAATAATCATGATGATTGGATGTGAGATAGGAAATACAACCCAGGAATCACCTGTGTGGCTCTGCATGACAGGGGCACATGAACTTAAATTACATAGGAGTTGAAGGCCAGGGTACCGTATGGCTAGGCTTCCAAAGGCCCTATGGCTAATAGCCTATTAGCTACCTAGGACCCAATACACACATGCATGTACTTGTTGCATTACTTGCTATGTGAGGTTGACTGAGTGAGATGGTGAATGTGTAGGTGAATGTGTCAAAGTTGTGTATATGTGTGATAGCCTAGTGGGAAACTGTTTATATCATGGTATGTAGTGTTGTAGCTCTGATCCCAGCAAAAGATATGTATGCTATTGCTAGGCAGGAAAAGCAGTATGGCATACGTTATGACGTAGTCCCATGGTGTTGACTGGAGTGCACCATTGTAGGCTAAAGCAGTACATGTATGCTTATTGATTGTTAATACTAGTGAATACAAATCCCGTATGAACTGTAGTACTACCTGAAGCTGTAGGCCTAAACAGCACAGTATGGTGTATATCCACATTCCTTGGAGACACTGTGTCACA